>NW_025534516.1:0-188504 GCF_020615455.1 Coregonus clupeaformis | reverse complement strand
TGTGTGAGTGTGTGGTGGCTGGGGGAGGGGCCAGCAGGTAGAGAGCAAGTGGTGGGTGGGGCATTGGGTAATGTCTGCAGCAGTGCAGCGCCTCAATCAACCACCAGTCAGATGTGTATACTGCCGCAGTCCCACACGCTTATTACACAGCAAGGACACGGGGGAGGGGCTACGACCTGCTCACATATACACAAACACATGCACGCACACACACATTACCTCACACACACACACACACACACACACACACACACACACACACACACACACACACACACACACACACACACACACACAACCTCACATACAAGCACATTCATTACCCAACAAGGGTACGTGGATAGCACATGGTTAAACCAGTAATAATGCATACACACACAGACACTGCACACACGTTCCATGCATCAGCAAATTGAGTAGAGACTGCCATCTCTGTCTGATACTGTGGGAGGGAGGATCTGGCCAGCTGAGTATGGCTTGGTCCTAGGCCACATCGGCTCTACATGGGAATTCACATTTCATACACACACACACACATTAACGCAGGCGGCGGGGTGAGTTTTCAACTGCAGATGACCCGGGATTGCTGAGAGAGCGAGAGGAGAGCAGAGGAGAGCAGAGCAGAGCAGAGCAGAGGAGAGCAGAGCAGAGCAGAGCAGAGCAGAGGAGAGAGAGAGAGGGAGGAGAGGAAGAGGGAAGGAGAGGAGAGGAGAGGAGAGGAGAGAGGGCAGGTCCTTGCTACAGCATGTGCCGCCCTGGAAGAACAAAGGAGTCATTTTCCCCTTCATCATCTCTCCGAGCCATGTGTGTGTTTGTTAGGGTTGTTAGTTCGGCTAGCTGGCCAATGCCTACTGTTCTCTCTGCTACACTGGTTCAAATTGAACGTGTTCCCCCGTGGGTATTGCCTGGCCAACGCCCTGCTACCCTTGAAGATGATGAGTTATGCTTTTTTTCTTTTTTTGTTGTTGCCCAGAGTCCGATAGGAGAGAGAGAGAGAGAGAGAGAGAGAGAGAGAGAGAGAGAGAGAGAGAGAGAGAGGGAGGGGGGAGGGAGGGAGAAAGCGGTTACACCACCACAACTTTTTTGAAGAACGCTAACTGTCTCTACTTCATACTTATAATCTGTATGTACTCTATGGAGCACATCGGTTCAGATCTAGAGCGGAGGCCACACACACTATCCAATATGATAGAAATACAGAGACACACACACAGAGACACACACACAGAGACACACACACACACACACAGAGACACACACACATACACACACAGAGACACACACACACACACACACACACACAGAGACACACACAGAGACACACACACACAGAGAGACACACACACATACACACACAGAGACACACACACACACACACAAGAGACACACACACACACACACACACACACAGAGAGACACACACACATACACATACAGAGACACACACACACACACTTGGCTAATCGCGCTCTAGCGACTGCTTGTGGCGGGCCGGGTGCCTGCAGGCTGACTTCGGTCGTCAGTTGAACGGTGTTTCCTCCGACACATTGGTGCAGCTGGCTTCCGGGTTAAGCAAGCGGGTGTTAAGAAGTGCGGCTTGGCGGGTCATGTTTCGGAGGACGCATGACTCAACCTTCGCCTCTCCCGAGCCCATTGGGGAGTTGCAGCGATGAGACAAGATGGTAATCACGAAATTGGAGCGATTAAGGGGGTAAAAATTACACACAAAAAATTCATAAATAAATAAAAGGTGACATTCTGTACTGTCGCCTCATATGAAACATTTGATCTCAAATCCAAAATGCTAGAGTATAGAGCCACCTTTACTAATTTTTAACTTCACTGTCCAAATAAATACGTAGGGGTGTGTATTCAACCCTGTCTCAGCTGTCACACGACAACCAGCTCTAGGAGAGGGGATGAGAGAGGAGAGTAGTAGCATAAACCACTTAAAGTACTAAGCCAGCCTCCTCCTTCAAGCAGACAGATTTCTCAGTCTGAACTCCCAGCTCAGTGTGTGTGTGTGTGTGTGTGTGTGTGTGTGTGAGAATGATGATGGGAAAGTCATTACATTACCCAACCCCAACCACCCTATCACTTCCAGATGATTAGCATGGTTAGCCTGCTGCGGCTAATTACACAAGAGGAAGACTCAGCGAAACTATAAGACTTGTTTTGAAGAGTGCTGGAGCGCAGTGGAGAGAGAGCACAGAGAGGACAAATGATTTATAATGGCAAGCAATCAATTGATCTATATCTGTATCAGTCTGTTTGTAGCTCCGTCTACCCACCCATCCATCTGTCCATTCCTCAGTCCCACACTGTGTCTGTCTCGGTCTGTCTATCTCATAGACTTAGATAGACATAGCATCATTGTATCTGTCTCATTATGGTGTCTGTGAGAGCATGGGCAGTGTCATTGAGGCCATCTTCTTTTTTGAAGTCGTCAATTTTCTTATTCTACTACTTCTATGAGTTGGCAAACAAACTGTAAGGGTGCACACTGCCACCTAGAGTGTTGTTTGAACAGGTATAAAGCCAAGGTTGTCGATTTACTGCCACCTGCAGTTATGGAATGTTTCCTCACAGGTATAATTCATAGGCTGACCCCTCCTGATGACCTGGATGGAATTATGTGATCCTTCCTTAACCCATAGGAAGTCCCACCCAGTTGACTACTTCAAAATGGTGAAAGTCCTAAATGGAGCTGCCCATGCTAAAACAGGCTTTAGGGCACTAAAGTCCTCTATCTATTTATGGTCTGTCTGTCCGTCCGTCCGGTTGGCTGGCTGTCTCTCTCGCTCTCTTTCCCTCCCCCCTCCTTTCTCCCTTCTCTTTCTTGTAATATGGGGCCCCTCCGTACCTAAGTCTTTGGCCGCGTTCCCCTGCTCAGAAATTGCATGCATCAACCAATGGTTGCGTGCCACGTCCTCGACTGTGTCATCGACTGACACATAGCTATAACATATGATGTGGTTAGCTGATACGTTAAATACCTATTCAGGCGTTGTAAGATCTAGCAGGCGTCAGCAACGCCTGGGCAGAGGAACATGCCCTTTCTCTCTCTTGCCGTAACAGTGAAAGGCCCGTGGCTGTTGTGTCATTGCAGCTCAGTTCATCACACACAGTTTATCCACTATTAGCCACTGATTATCTATTTACATATTCACAGCAGCCATCCAACCACATACTCATCCACTCAGGAAAACATGACTCAAACCACGGCCCCTAACATTTAACTCCACCTACATTGTGACAACTATAGGTCACCCTCCGACAGACCACACCCTGGCCTCTAGCACGTAAACAGGGAGGAGAGGGACCTGTTTTTAGCCAAATGGGGGTTGCCTGTGGAAAAACTAACTGCAAAAACGCTGAGGAAAACTATCTATGGCTGGATATGGAGAATGAACACATGGTTAATACATTAGCATCCGGTACAGAGGAATAAATAACAGCTCTGTTTTTGCTCAGAGAAGAACATGGAAGTGTCTCAAATGGCCAACTAAAAGGCCCCAAGGAGGGCCTTGTGATAGCATGCAGAGCAGTGAAACGGATCCCACACAGAGGAGTTTCAGCTCACTCCAACTAACCAAACACATGACTTAGAGTGATGAGAGTCAATTACATTGCGAGGACAATGACCATAGTGTCCCTGCATCATGACCATCATTACCCCCCTTGTTCACTGTGTACCCCTCGTTTGAACACACACACACACACACACACCACCCTTGTGAAACTGCAGGGTCTTGTGGACCAGAGAAGGAGCCGCTCCCTCTGCCTCAGCAGCAGCTTGTGTGTGTGTGTGTGTGTGTGTGTGTGTGTGTGTGTGTGTGTGTGTGTGTGTGTGTGTGTGTGTGTGTGTGTGTGTGTGTGTGTGTGTGCAGAGCAGAGGACAGAACAACACAGGAGTATTTTTAGCCCCACTACAGCGGCAGGAACACAACTATTCCCCCGAGGGCGCTGTGCGCTCCAGTAATCTCTCCATGGGGGGGGGCAGAAGGAGCGAGAGAGGGGGCGGACGAGAGGAGGAGGAGGAGGAGGAGAGAAAGTATATAAACAAAACAAATGGACAGAATCTTCAAGAGCTACTACAGAAACCTGGGGACAGACAACTCACACTGGGGTGGAAGGTGTGTGTATGTGTGTGTGTGTGTGTGTGCGGGCGTATGAGTGTGTGTGTGTGTGTGTCCACAATGCATCCTCTGGTTTACTCAGCCATAGTGCATAGGGCTGTTGTTCCGTTCTACTGCAGTAGAGTTCACATGGCTGCTCCGCTGGAACAAACAGAGGCACACTGTCTTCTCTCTTCCTGTCCACTCGTTACCCGCCCACACACGTGTCATAGTCACACACACTGTACCTACTGTACCCAGTAAGAACATAGAACTTCTATCTAGTCTGAGCTAGGGACTCTCCATTTGAGTCCACAACCAGTTCAAAAGCATAGCAGAGAGAGCTGGGGATGGGGAAAGGGGGATTGAGGTTTAGGATTGTGAGAGAGTGAGAGAGTGAATGATGTGTTTCCTTATATCATTCGTTTAGCAGCCTCCTGCCCATGCCACACAGTCCACATCACTGCCGTAACACAAAGCAAGCACAAGCTGTGTGTGTGTGTGTTTCTGTGCCTCAGTGTCACATAGAAGCACACTGTATTAGCAGGGGACAGGGACCAAGAGGATAGGGAGGAGGAGAGGGGAAAGGAGGGGGTTTAGGGGGGTCGTCCTGAAACAAGACAGTCATCCTGAAGTCAGTCAGCTGTGTCCCACACATACACATGACACAATCTACTATACATGACATGATTCCCCCCCACACACACACACAGTTCTATAGCCTCTACAGACATTGGGAGAGCTAGAGGGGGACTCACTACAGACAGCCATTCTCTCTCTCTCTCTCGGTAAAATACCTTCCCAGACACATGCTGTAAAGACTATGCTAAGCAGACCCTGACTAATCAGACACATCAAGACTAATGTAACATACTTCCCTGCCATGCATAGACAGAGAAAAACAATGTGAAAGACGGGTGTATGACATGTTAAAGGAGTGTTTTGGTTCTCAAACGTTGAAAAGGGAAAAACATTTTCATGAAGGTCTTGTCAGCTCATGTTTGGGTTTGGGGAGGGGTAGGGGTGAAGCAGTGAGTGTATGTTGTTGTAGTCCTATAATTTACCAAATCCCCCTACACCCTGTTAATCTGCGGAAGCCAGACAGACAGACAGCACCCTCTCTACCCATCAATGATTCATGTCAGGGAAGGCTTTGGTTTGGTTTGGTGGAGGTTCGCTCTCACCCAGATAAGTAGTGATGGGGGAGAATCACAATACATATCGTATCGGCACCTAAGTATCGTGATAATATCGTATTGTGAGGTCCCTGGCAATTCCCAGCCAAGTGTGGGAGATGATAAGCCTCACGGCTGCAGTTCTCCCAATCTGACCCTCAACATAACACCCCTGACACACCACACCAAAATAACCCACTAGTGTAGACATATCACTGACAAAGAGCAGGGCCGAGGCTCTGATAGCCAGAATATGCTGTTGCAGTGTTAGAGAGGGTTGCCACCCTCGCCCCCCACCCCTCATCTGGTAAATGTGTCTGAGGAAATGTCTACATCTGCTACAGGCCCAAATCCAGGTCACAGAGGGGTGTCTGTGTGTGTGTGTGTGTGTGTGTGTGTGTGTGTGTGTGTGTGTGTGTGTGTGTGTGTGTGTGTGTGTGTGTGTGTGTGTGTGTGTGAGGTGGGTTGGTTGGTTGGTTGGTCTCCACTCAAAGCCATTCGTCTTGTCAGGCAGTTTTTTTTGGGGGGGGCCAGCCAGCCAGTCACCAGCTACAGACACCAGCCAATAGCAGCTGTGTTACCATGGGGATACTTGACTTGATACCACTGATACAATCTTGTAAATGAAATGCTGACTTTCTGTTTTCCCACAGAAAAAACACTGATTTGTTACAACCTTACTCCACAAGGCAATTGTTACAGAATCACTCCGCAAGGCAATTAAACTGGTAAAACATCAGTATATAGAAACTAAGTGGAGTCGCAATTCAACGGCTCATACACAAGACGTATGTGGCATGGTCTACAGACAATCACGGACTACAAAAGGAAAACCAGCCACGTCGCCGACACCGACATCTCGCTTCCAGACAAGCTAAACACCTTCTTCGCCCGCTTTAAGGATAACACAGTTCCACCGACGAGGCCCAATACCAAGGACTGTGGCCTCTCCTTCTCCGTGGCTGACTTGAGTAAGACATTTAAGCATGTTAACCCCTTGACTATAGCTCAGCATTCAACACCATAGTACCCTCCAAGCTCATCATTAAGCTCGAGGCCCTGGGTCTGAACCCCGCCCTGTGCAACTGGGTCCTGGACTTACATTTACATTTACATTTTACGTCATTTAGTAGACGCTCTTATCCAGAGCGACTTACAGTTAGTGCATACATTATTCTTTTTGGGAATCGAACCCACAACCCTGGCGTTGCAAACGCCATGCTCTACCAACTGAGCTACCTCCCTGCCTGCCATTCCCTCCCCTACCCTGGACGACGCTGGGCCAATTGTGCGCCGCCCCATTGGTCTCCCGGTTGCGGCCGGCTACAGCAGAGCCTGGATTCGAACCAGGATCTCTAGTGGCACAGCTAGCACTGCGATGCAGTGCCTTAGACCACTGCGCCACTCAGACTTCCTGACGGGCCGCCCCCAGGTGGTGAAGGTAGGAAACAACATCTAAACTTTGCTGATCCTCAAAACTGGGGCCCCACAAGGGTGCATGCTCAGCCACCTCCTGTACTCCCTGTTCACCCATGACTGCGTGGCCAAGCACGCCTCCAACTCAATCATCAAGTTTGCAGACAACACAACAGTAGTAGGCTTGATTACCACCAATGACGAGACCGCCTACAGGGAGGAGGTGAGGGCTCTGGGAGTGTGGTGTCAGGAAAATAACCTCTCACTTCACGTCAACAAAACAAAGGAGATGATCGTGGACTTCAGGAAACAGCAGAGGGTGCACCCCCCTATCCACATCGACAGGACCACAGTGGAGAAGGTGGGAAAGCTTCAAGTTCCTTGGCGTACACATCACTGACAAACTGAAATAGTCCACCCACACAGACAGTGTGGTGAAGAAGGCGCAACAGAGCCTCTTCAACCTCAGGAGGCTGAAGAAATTTGGATTGGCACCTAAAATCCTCACAAACTTTTACAGATGCACAATTGAGAGCATCCCGTCGGGCTGTATCACCGCCTGGTACGGCAACTGCACCGCCCGCAACCGCAGGACTCTCCAGAGTGTGGGGTGGTCTGCCGAACGCATTACCGGGGGCAAACTACCCGCCCTCCAAGACACCTACAGCACCCGATGTCACAAGAAGGCCAAAAAGATAATCAAGGACATCAACCACCCGAGCCACTGCCTGTTCAACCCGCTATCACCCAGAAGGCGAGGTCAGTACAGGTGCATCAAAGCTGGGACCGAGAGACTGGAAAAACAGCTTCTATCTCAAGGCCATCAGACTGTTAAATAGCCATCACTAGCACTGCTGCTGCCTATTGAAATCACTGGCCACTTTTAGAAATGGCACACTTTAATAATTTTGTCTCATCTCATATGTATATACTGTATTCTATCCTATAATATTCTACTGTATCTTAGTCCGTGCCGCTCTGTCATTGCTTGTCCATATATGTATATATTCTTAAATTCCATTAATTACATTTACGTCATTTAGCAGACGCTCTTATCCAGAGCGACTTACAATTCCTTACTAGATTTGTGTGTATTGGGTATATGTTGTGAAATTGTTAGATATTACTTGTTAGATATTACTGCACTGTCGGAGCTAGAAGCACAAGCATTTCCCTACACCCGCAATAACATCTGCTAAACACGTGTATGTGACAAATAACATTTGATTTGATTTACTTAGCCCCAGACACATGAGTCAACCCTCATTAGCATAAGTCAACACGTACTCTGAGCACCAACAACCATACACATTACACATAGGTAAACATGTAAGTCAACTCTCACACCAGCGTAAAAGCGCCTGCATGCCTCCCAGCCGAAACAGTTCGGCAAATATTATGATGACATTTTGTTATGTTTCTGTTCATTTTGGACTTCGGTAAGGGTTTTGGGCAAACACATTTTTTTTCGAGGTTTGCCGAAATCACCACTTTGTCGGTGATTGGTCAAGAGTAGGGATTCTTCAATAAAGTCTTTATTGTCATTTAACGAGACAACTCGTTTTCATGCACATTTTTGAGGAAGTAATGATGGACTTTTGTTTCTCTTTGCTTATTTGAGCTGTTCTTGACATAATATGGACTTGGTCTTTTACCAAATAGGGCTATCTTCTGTATACCCCCATACCTTGTCACAACACAACTGATTGGCTCAAATGCATTAAGAAGGAAATAAATTCCACAAATGTACTTTTAATTTGGCACACCTGTTAATTGAAATGCATTCTAGGTGACTACCTCATGAAGCTGGTTGAGAGAATGCCAAGAGTGTGCAAAGCTGTCATCAAGGCGAAGGGTGGCTACAGTGAGGGAAAAAAGTATTTGATCCCCTGCTGATTTTGTACGTTTTCCCACTGACAAAGAAATTATCGGTCTAGCATTTTAATGGTAGGTTTATTTGAACAGTGAGAGACAGAATAACAACAAAGAAATCCAGAAAAACGCATGTCAAAAATGTGATAAATTGATTTGCATTTTAATGAGGGAAATAAGTATTTGACACCCTCTCAATCAGAAAGATTTCTGGCTCCCAGGTGTCTTTTATACAGGTAACGAGCTGAGATTAGGAGCACACTCTTAAAGGGAGTGCTCCTAATCTCAGCTTGTTACCTGTATAAAAGACACCTGTCCACAGAAGCAATCAATCAATCAGATTCCAAACTCTCCACCATGGCCAAGACCAAAGAGCTCTCCAAGGATGTCAGGGACAAGATTGTAGACCTACACAAGGCTGGAATGGGCTACAAGACCATCGCCAAGCAGCTTGGTGAGAAGGTGACAACAGTTGGTGCGATTATTCGCAAATGGAAGAAACACAAAATAACTGTCAATCTCCCTCGGCCTGGGGCTCCATGCAAGATCTCACCTCGTGGAGTTGCAATGATCATGAGAACGGTGAGGAATCAGCCCAGAACTACACGGAAGGATCTTGTCAATGATCTCAAGGCAGCTGGGACCATAGTCACCAAGAAAACAATTGGTAACACACTACGCCGTGAAGGACTGAAATCCTGCAGCGCCCGCAAGGTCCCCCCTGCTCAAGAAAGCACATATACAGGCCCGTCTGAAGTTTGCCAATGAACATCTGAATGATTCAGAGGAGAACTGGGTGAAAGTGTTGTGGTCAGATGAGACCAAAATCGAGCTCTTTGGTATCAACTCAACTCGCCGTGTTTGGAGGAGGAGGAATGCTGCCTATGACCCCAAGAACACCATCCCCACCATCAAACATGGAGGTGGAAACATTATGCTTTGGGGGTGTTTTTCTGCTAAGGGGACAGGACAACTTCACCGCATCAAAGGGACGATGGACGGGGCCATGTACCGTCAAATCTTGGGTGAGAACCTCCTTCCCTCAGCCAGGGCATTGAAAATGGGTCGTGGATGGGTATTTCAGCATGACAATGACCCAAAACACACGGCCAAGGCAACAAAGGAGTGGCTCAAGAAGAAGCACATTAAGGTCCTGGAGTGGTCTAGCCAGTCTCCAGACCTTAATCCCATAAAAAATCTGTGGAGGGAGCTGAAGGTTTGAGTTGCCAAACGTCAGCCTCAAAACCTTAATGACTTGGAGAAGATCTGCAAAGTGGAACAAAATCCCTCCTGAGATGTGTGCAAACCTGGTGGCCAACTACAAGAAACGTCTGACCTCTGTGATTGCCAACAAGGGTTTTGCCACCAAGTACTAAGTCATGTTTTGCAGAGGGGTCAAATACTTATTTCCCTCATTAAAATGCAAATCAATTTATAACATTTTTGACATGCATTTTTCTGGATTTTTTTGTTGTTATTCTGTCTCTCACTGTTAAAATAAACCTAGCATTAAAATTATAGACTGATCATGCCTTTGTCAGTGGGCAAACATACAAAATCAGCAGGGGATCAAATACTTTTTTCCCTCACCGTATTTGAAGAATCTCAAATATTTGTTTAACACTTTTTTACTACATGATTCCATATGTGTTATTTCATAGTTTAGATGTCTTCACTATTATTCTACAATGTAGAAAATAGTAAAAATAAAGAAAAACCCTTAATATAACAAAACTGTTTGACATAGAAACACAGGATTTTCTGCAGTAAAAAAAAAAAATCTTTATTCATGATGTAATTATGAAAAATATTAATAACATTCCACCCATGAGGCCAAAGAGGGTGCTTTTGGTTATTGACTGCAGGAAAGGGCTACTGGAGTATGGGAGCACACTCGTTCGGTTCGGCTAGCCGATTTCAGCTAGGCGCAAGCCGAACTGAAGCATTCTTTGCTTTGCTTTGCTTTATCTTGGCCAGGTCGCAGTTGTAAATGAGAACTTGTTCTCAACTGGCTTACCTGGTTAAATAAAGGTGAAATAAAAATTAAACAAAAATCCTGACGCCTTAACACAAACCCTGAAATCAAGTCTCCTCCACACATTCAAGGCTAAAGAGGATGAGCTGAGTTCACTAGTGTTCAAAATCAGTCAGAGGTGAAGACAGGAGAGAGAGAGACCCATTGAGAAATCCCTTAAAGGCCCTGCCTGACTGAAACACTCCACTGCAAACAAACAATAGCCCCCAAAATGGGACAAGGCCCCCATGTGACCCACTTTCTCTCCAGTGGACCAATCAGACAAGGCCAAGGCCAGGACAGGGCAGACACCACTTCAGGAGCACCAAGTCACCCATGTTAGCATTGTGTGTATGTGTGTAGCAGCATATGGTTTAGATCATTACCAATCCATCCAAATGCACAGGAATATATCAATATAAATTATGCTGGATAGATATAGCAGCAATTACAGTTGAAGTCGGCAGTTTATATACACCTTAGCCAAATACATTTAAAAACTCAGTTTTTCACAATTCCTGACATTTAATCCTAGTCACCACTTTATTTTAAGAATGTGAAATATAATGTAAAATAATAGTAGAGAGAATAATTTATTTCAGATGTTATTTATTTCATCACATTCCCAGTGGGTCAGAAGTTTACATACACTCAATTAGTATTTGGTAGCATTGCCTTTTAAATTGTTTACCTTGGGTCAAACGTTTCGGGTAGCCTTCCACAAGCTTCCCACAATAAGTTGGGTGAATTTTGGCCCATTCCTCCAGACAGAGCTGGTGTAACTGAGTCAGGTTTGTAGGCCTCCTTGCTCGCACACGCTTTTTCAGTTCTGCCCACAAATTTTCTATAGGATTGAGGTCAGGGCTTTGTGATGGCCACTCCAATACCTTGACTTTGTTGTCCTTAAGCCATTTTGCCACAACTTTGGAAGTATGCTTGGGGTCATTGTTCATTTGGAAGACCCATTTGCGACCAAGCTTTAACTTCCTGACTGATGTCTTGAGATGTTGCTTCAATATATCCACATAATTTTCCTTCCTCATGATGCCATCTATTTTGTGAAGTGCACCAGTCCCTCCTGCAGCAAAGCACCCCCACAGTATGATGCTGCCACCCCGTGCTTCACGGTTGGGATGGTGTTCTTCGGCTTGCAAGTACCCCCTTTTTCCTCCAAACATAACAATGGTCATTATGGCCAAACAGTTCTATTTTTGTTTCATCAGACCAGAGGACATTTCTCCAAAAAGTACAATCTTTGTGCCCATGTGCAGTTGCAAACCGTAGTCTGGCTTTTTTATGCCGGTTTTGGAGCAGTGGCTTCTTCCCTGCTAAGCGGCCTTTCAGGTTATGTCGATATAGGACTAATTTTACTGTGGATATAGATATTTTTGTACCTGTTTCCTCCAGCATCTTCACAAGGTCCTTTACTGTTGTTCTGGGATTTATTTGCACTTTTCGCACCAAAGTACGTTCATCTCTAGGAGACAGAACGCGTCTCCTTCCTGAGCGGTATGACGGCTGCATGCTCCCATGGTGTTTATACTTGCGTACTATTGTTTGTACAGATGAACGTGGTACCTTCAGGCGTTTGGAAATTGCTCCCACGGATGAACCAGACTTGTGGAGGTCTACAATTTTTTTTCTGAGGTCTTGGATGATTTATTTTGATTTTCCCATGATGTCAAGCAAAGAAGCACTGAGTTTGAAGGTAGGCCTTGAAATACATCCACAGGTACACCTCCAATTGACTCAAATGATGTCAATTAGCCTATCAGAAGCTTCTAAAGCCATGACATCATTTGCTGGAATTTTCCAAGCTGTTTAAAGGCACTGTCAACTTAGTGTATGTAAACTTCTGACCCACTGAAATTGTGTGTGAAACTTATAAGTGAAATAATCTGTCTGTAAATAATTGTTGGGAAAATTACTTGTGTCATGCACAAAGTAGATGTCCTAACCGACTTGCCAAAACTATAGTTTGTTATCAAGAAAGTGTATGTAAACTTCTGACTTCAACTGTACATTTGATTTAACCTTCGATGCACAAAATATAGCCTACAAGCCATTTCGATTTAACCTTAACCCAATAGAATTCTAGAATGCTGTGTAGATTACTGAGAATTTTCAATATAAAGCTAATTTTCTCACACATGTCAAACAGACATAGCTCAAAAACAAAGAACAAATGACAATTACAAGTTAACAGTTTTAAAGAGCACAACCTCTTCTTTAATGACACCACATTCATGTCAACAGGAATAACACTCATGTTGTCTTCCATTGTGTAAAGATACTCGCTATCAAAAAACGATAAGCACTCAACACAACAAAAAATCCTAGAGTATTTAAATTGTAGTAAATTTGACTAAATTACTCACTTAAAATGTACCAAGTATAATATATTATTATTTTAAATATTATTTACATTCAAATAAAAATGTTTTACAAAATGTGAACAGAGGACAATATTCAGAAAGTATTTCAAAACCCACACAAAGTACGAGTACTGAGGATACGAAGAGGCAGGACGCAGACGCAGGAATTAACAAGGTCAAGGTTTACTCAAACAATGACAAAGAGAGTTAACAAAGCGAGAGTACATGAGACGAAGGAAAAACAATCACACACAACATATTACAGAACAGTCCAGGGCTAGGCTAAATAGGGGTGGTGATGAGATGATGAGATGCAGGTGTGCTGGAGGTGATTAGGGTGCGTTGGGTTTCCAGGCCCCAGTCTGAGGTCCTGAGCTCTCTGGAGCAGGTTTTCATCAAGGATCTCTCTGTACTTTGCTCCGTTCATCTTTCCCTCGATCCTGCTCCGTTCATCTTTCCCTCGATCAGTCCCTGCCGTTGAAAAACATCCCCACAGCATGATGCTGCCACCACCATGCTTCACCGTAGGGATGGTGCTAGGTTTTCTCCAGACGTGACGCTTGGCATTGTCACGGTTTCGGCCGAGGCTGCTCCTCCTCCTGGTTCGGGCAGGCTTCGGCGGTCGTCGTCCCCGGAGTACTAGCTGCCACCGATCTATGTTTCATGTTCATTTGGTTTTGTCTGGATGTTGTACACCTGTGTCTTGTTAGTCCTCGTTAGTGTCCTATTTAGTTCTCGTTGTGTGTGCTTGTCGTTGTGTGTGATTGTGCTTCTGTTTCGTGTTTGGAGCTACTTTTTCCCTCCAGTGTTTTGGAGAGGTTATGTTGCACATGTTTGTGCGCCGTTTGTTTTGTCGCCTGTGTGCGCCGTGTATTCGCCTTCGGGCTTATTGTGCTTCCGTCTTTGATATATATTGCACTAAAGCCTTTGGACTGAGCCTCTGCGTCCTGCGCATGATTCATACACCACACCCACCTTCAGCACGCCTTGACAGAATCACACACCAATAATGGAATCAGCAGGATCGGCAGTGACGCCTGTGTCGCTCGAGGAGCATCTCCGTGGGCAAGAGGGCCAGATAAGACAACTGGAGACCGCAGGAGGTAATCAACACCTTGCACCGATGGGAGGCCAGCAGGGTACCCACACCTCCACCTACCCTGCCCACCCCATCGGTCGGTCCACCAGTCCCAGATTCGGAACCCAGGGGGATTCGGCTCTCGCTCCCGAGGGCGTATGACGGAACAGCTGCCGGGTGTCAGGGGTTCCTCCTGCAGGTGGAGCTCTACCTGGCCACTGTACACCCGGTGCCCTCGGGATACGAGAGCGTTTCCGCCCTCATCTCCTGTCTCACGGGCAAGGCGTTGGAGTGGGCTAACGCCGAGTGGAGGAAAATGGACGCCAGCACCGTCACCTACGCCGAGTTCTCCCGCCGCTTCAAGGCCGTGTTCGACCATCCACCTGAGGGCAAAGCGGCAGGGGAGCGTCTAGTTCATTTGAGACAGGGGAGGAGGAGCGCTCAGGTGTTCGCTCTAGAGTACCGGACTCTAGCGGCGGATGCAGGGTGGAATGAACGGGCTCTCATTGACCATTTTCGATGTAGCCTACGAGAGGACGTTCAACGTGAGTTGGCCTGCAGGGATACCCATCTTACCTTCGACCAGTTGGTCGATATGTCCATCCATCTGGACACCCTGCTGGCCACCCGTGGACGTCCCGAGGGGAGTCCGTCCATTCCGCCCTCCGGCACCTCCGAGCCGAGCCCTATGGAGCTCGGGGGTGCCGGCGCTAGAGAACGGAGGAGGAGGAGCCCGAAGGGGCCTGTCTCCTGCACCAAGTGCGGTCGTGGAGGGCACACTGCGGCCAGGTGCTGGGGAGGGTTCTCCGGGGGAGAAGACAACAGGCCACGCACTGGGGGGGCCTCCCAGGTGAGTAGACGTCCCACTTACCCAGAGCTTTCTGTTGCGCACTTTTGTATACCTGTTTGTTTTCCACAGGTTGCACCTCATTCCCAGCATAAGGCGCTAGTAGATTCAGGCGCAGCTGGGAATTTTGTTGATCGAAAGTTTTGTTTTGAGTTAGGGATCCCTCTCCTACCTGTCGACAAACCTTTTCCCGTTCATGCCTTAGATAGCCGCCCGTTGGGGTCGGGGTTGATCAGGAGATCACAGCGCCTACTTCGGATGTGTGCGCAGGGGGGTCATGAGGAGACTATACAGCTGTATCTGATCGACTCTCCTGCGTACCCAGTGGTGCTGGGGATTCCTGGTTAAGCACCCATAACCCTGCTATTTCGTGGCAACAGAGGGCTCTCGATGGGTGGTCTGCTCAGTGCGAGGGGCGATGTCTGGGTGTTTCCGTGGGGGCGACTTCGGTGGAAAGTCCAAACCAAGTGCCCGCACTGCACATTCCGCCTGAATATGGGGATTTAGCTCTCGTGTTTAGCAAAAACTAGGGCGACGCAGCTGCCTCCTCATAGACAGGGGGATTGCGCGATTGATCTCCAGGCAGGAGCAGCGCTCCCACGGAGCCATGTGTATCCTTTGTCTCAAGAGGAGAGAAAAGCTATGGAGACTTACATAGCCGAATCTTTGAGACAGGGATACATTCGGCCCTCCACTTCTCCCGCCTCCTCAAGCTTCTTTTTTGTGAAAAAAGAAAGATGGAGGGTTGCGCCCGTGCATTGATTACCGTGGTCTCAATCAGATTACTGTGAAATACAGTTATCCACTCCCTCTGATTGCGACCATGACGGAGTCATTGCATGGAGCGCGGTTTTTCACAAAACTGGATCTCAGGAGCGCGTATAACTTGGTGCGCATTAGGGAGGGTGACGAATGGAAGACAGCGTTTAGTACCACGTCAGGTCATTTCGAATATCTCGTCATGCCATATGGGTTGATGAATGCTCCATCAGTCTTCCAATCCTTCGTAGACTGACATTTTCCGGGATATGCAGGGACAAGGGGGTGGTCGTGTACATTGATGACATTCTGGTGTACTCGTCTACCCGAGCCGAGCATATAACCCTGGTGCGTCGTGTATTGAGGAGGCTGTTGGAGCACGACCTATATGTCAAGGCAGAGAAATGTCTGTTTTTCCAGGAGTCGGTCTCCTTTTTGGGTTATCGGTTGTCCGCGTCAGGGGTGAGAATGGAGGTGGATCGTGTGTCCGCTGTGCGTAATTGGCAAACCCCAACTACTGTAAAAGAGGTGCAGCAGTTTTTGGGCTTTGCGAATTACTACCGGAGGTTTATCCGGGGTTTTGGACAGGTGGCAGCTCCCATCACGTCCCTTCTGAAGGGGGGTCCGGTGCGCCTGCAGTGGTCAGCCGATGCGGACAGGGCCTTTAGGAGACTGAAGGACCTGTTTACGTCGGCTCCGGTGCTGGCCCATCCGGATCCCGCATTACCCTTTCAGGTCGAGGTAGACGCGTCTGAGGCTGGTATAGGGGCCGTTCTCTCTCAACGGTCCGGCACGCCACCTAAACTCCGCCCCTGTGCTTTTTACTCAAAGAAGCTCAGCCCGGGCGGAGCGTAACTATGACGTTGGGGACAGGGAGCTGTTAGCTGTAGTTCAAGCCCTTAAGGTGTGGAGGCATTGGCTTGAGGGGGCTCAACACCCTTTCCTCATTTTGACTGACCATCGGAACCTGGAGTACATCCGGGCAGCGAGGAGACTGAACCCTCGCCAGGCTCGATGGAGTATGTTTCTCACCAGGTTCGTATTTAAAATCACGTACATCCCTGGGTCCCAGAATGGTAAGGCGGATGCGCTGTCCCGGCGGTATGACACGGAGGAGAGGTCCGTTGAGCCCACTCCCATACTACCGTAGTCTTGCCTTGTGGCACCGGTGGTGTGGGAGGTCGATGCCGAAATCGAGCGAGCGTTGCGTACCGACCCCAGCCCTCCACAGTGTCCTGAGGGTCGGAGGTACGTTCCGCTCGAGATTCGGGATCGACTCATTTACTGGGCTCACACGTCACCCTCCTCTGGACATCCGGGTATCGGCCGGACGGTGCATTGCCTTAGCACTAAATACTGGTGGTCCACTTTGGCTAGGGATGTGAGGGTTTATGTCTCCTCCTGCTCGGTGTGTGCCCAGTGTAAGGCGCCCCGACATCTGCCCAGGGGTAAGTTGCAACCCCTGCCCGTTCCACAACGACCATGGTCCCACCTCTCGGTGGATTTTGTGACAGACCTTCCCCTCTCTCAGGGGAATACCACCATCCTGGTTGTTGTGGATCGGTTCTCTAAGGCCTGTCGTCTTCTCCCTATGTCGGGTCTTCCTACTGCCCTACAGACCGCTGAGGCCCTATTTACCCACGTCTTCCGGCATTACGGGGTACCCGAGGATATAGTGTCTGATCGAGGCCCCCAGTTTACCTCTCGTGTTTGGAGAGCGTTCATGGAGCGTTTGGGGGTCTCGGTTAGCCTTACCTCAGGGTACCACCCGGAGAGTAACGGGCAGGTAGAACGTGTCAACCAGGATGTGGGTAGGTTTCTGAGGTCGTATTGCCAGGACCGGCCGGAGGAGTGGGCACGGTACATTCCCTGGGCCGAGATGGCCCAGAACTCTCTCCGCCACTCCTCTACTAACCTAACCCCCCTTCCAATGTGTGTTAGGTTACCAGCCGGTTCTGGCACCTTGGCAGCAGAGCCAGATCGAGGCTCCTGCGGTGGATGATTGGATGAGGCGCTCGGAAGAGACGTGGAACGCTGCCCACGTCCACCTGCAGCGGGCCGTCCTTCGTCACAAGGCGAGCGCCGATCTCCACCGCAGTGAGGGGCCGGTGTACGCACCCGGAGATCGAGTCTGAATCTCTACCAGGAACCTACCCCTCCGCCTGCCCTGCCGGAAGCTGGGTCGGCGGTTTGTGGGGCCCTTTAAAGTCCTGAGAAGATTGAACGAGGTGTGTTATAGGTTACATCTACCTGTTGAGTATAAGAATATTAACCCCTCGTTCCATGTGTCTCTTCTCAGGCCGGGTGGTAGCTGGTCCACTCCAGGACAATGAGATAGGGGAGACTCCTCCGCCCCCCACTGGACATCGAGGGGCTCCGGCGTACACCGTTCGGTCCATCTTGGACTCTAGACGCCGGATGGGGGGTCTCCAGTATCTCGTGGAGTGGGAGGGGTACGGCCCGGAGGAGCGGTGCTGGGTGCCGCGGAGGGACATCCTAGACCCATCTCTCCTGTCGGAGTTCCACCGGGACCATCCCGCGCGCCCTGCTCCGCGTCCTCCTGGTCGTCCCCGAGGCCGGGGTCGGCGCACGGCTGGAGCCGCGCGTCAAGGGGCGGGGTACTGTCACGGTTTTGGCCGAGGCTGCTCCTCCTCCTGGTTCGGGCAGGCTTCGGCGGTCGTCGTCCCCGGAGTATTAGCTGCCACCGATCTATGTTTCATGTTCGTTTGGTTTTGTCTGGATGTTGTACACCTGTGTCTTGTTAGTCCTCGTTAGTGTCCTATTTAGTTCTCGTTGTGTGTGCTTGTCGTTGTGTGTGATTGCGCTTCTGTTTCGTGTTTGGAGCTACTTTTTCCCTCCAGTGTTTTGGAGAGGTTATGTTGCACATGTTTGTGCGCCGTTTGTTTTGTCGCCTGTGTGCGCCGTGTATTCGCCTTCGGGCTTATTGTGCTTCCGTCTTTGATATATATTGCACTAAAGCCTTTGGACTGAGCCTCTGCGTCCTGCGCATGATTCATACACCACACCCACCTTCAGCACGCCTTGACAGGCATTCAGGCCAAAGAGTTCAATCTTGGTTTCATCAGACCAGAGAATCTTGTTTCTCATGGTCTGAGAGTCCTATAGGTGCCTTTTGGCCAACTCCAATCAGGCTGTCATGTACCTTTTACCGAGGAGTGGCTTCCGTCTGGCCACTCTACCATAAAGGCCTGATTGGTGGAGTGCTGCAGAGCTGGTTGTCCTTATGGAAGGTTGATAGATGCATTTTTATGTTTAATGTAATGACTAAAATATTCCACCCCGATACTGTATAACTGTGTGAACTGTGTTAGAGTTATAAGACAATAATCCATTAAATATGTGTGACTAACCTTTTCAGACAAGATAGGAGAAGTAGCCTGGTTGACAGCAACTTATGAAACCACTAACAGGGAAAGGAGGCTAGAAACTGTTAAAGATAAGAAATTCCATACTGTGGAATGTTACAGCCCGCCTAAAGGTGGGTGAAGTTATCTACAGATGTGTAAACGAGGTCCTTTGTGTGTACGGATATAAAAGGACTGTGGGGTCTTCTGAAGGGCAGAGCTCTCTGAATAAATAACTGACTATCTGCGGACTGAGATTCTGTCTGTTTCTTTGAACTGGAAACGTACAACTTCCAGGAATCAGACAGATACTGAAACAGTTGAGTTTAACTATTAAGATAGACATTCTCGTGACAAAGGTTCTCCCATCTCCACAGAGGAACTCTGGAGCTCTGTCAGAGTAACCATCGGGTTCTTGGTCACCTCCCTGACCAAGGCCCTTCTCCCCCGATTGCTCAGCTTGGCCGGGTGGCCAGCTCTAGGAAGAGTCTTTATGGTTCTACACTTTTTTAAATTTCTTGGTACCCTTCCCCAGATCGGTGCTTCGACACAATCCTGTCTCGGAGCTCTACGGACAATTCCTTTGACCTCATGGCTTGGTTTTTGCTCTGATATGCACTGTCAACTGTGGGACCTTATATAGACGGGTGTGTGCCTTTCCAATTCATGTCCAATCAATTGAATTTACCACAGGTGGACTCTAATCAAGTTGTAGAAACATCAAGGATGACCAATGGAAACAGGATGCACCTGAGCTCAATTTCGAGTCTCATAGCAAAGGGTCTGAATACTTCTGTAAATAAGGTATTTCTGTTTTTTACTTTTTATACATTTGTAAAAACCTGTTTTCGCTTTGTCATTATGGGGTATTGTGTGTAGAATGATGAGGGGAAAAAAATATTTAATCCATTCTAGAATAAGGCTGTAACGTAACAAAATGTGGAAGAAGGGAAGGGGTTTGAATACTTTCCGAATGCGCTGTATATCTGCTGTTTACTTATTTCACTCACCTCAACATCATCGCTTTTTAAAGTGTAAGGACGTGTGCAAATCCATTTCACCAACCAACATAGATAAAGCCTATTTCACTGTGAAAAGTCATGTCTGCTTTGGCGCTGTCATTTTGAGTAATGAAGTTAAAATAACTTTGAAAAGTCAAATGACAGCATACCCTGTTTCTAGTTTCTGGTTGATGACAACAGCCACGCGAATTCGACAACAGGTTGTTAACAAGTTCATTTTGCGATATTGCCAGCGGCCGGTATAGTAATTGAAAGTAAGGCTGGCGACGGCCGCTATGGGTTCTAAAGGGTTAATGGGTCTCGAGACTGCATTAGGACATTACAGTAAATGGCTTCTATATTCCTCCTTCAGTGATGTGGAAGCAGTATCCATGAATACACACAGTCACACACACACACACACACACACACACACACAATCTCAGAAACACCTCTCCCCTGGTGACGAGGGAATTACAGCCTGCCAGGAGTGCCCAGTAATTAATCAACACACACACAGTCCCATACAGTACTGTGAGTCACACACTCTGCTCAACATGTAGCGATAACCAATCGATATCAGCTCCACTGCTAAACAGCATGCTAAACATGGCCCATTAACATACATGAGCTCATAAAGCTGCGTCTAAAATGGCGGCTATTCCCTATAATTCTGTGGGCCTAATTCAGATAATGCATGTCATAACAAGATGCCCGGCGCTTCAAGGCAAGCTTCCTCCATCCCCTCTCACTCTCTCCTCAAAATGTCAGTTGCATCTCGCGCCCTACACTGTGACTGGCAGCACAGTATGCGTTTTTGTCTTTCATTATGATTAAAATCAAATCAAATCAAATGTTATTAGTCACATGTGCAGAATACAACAGGTGTAGACCTTACAGTGAAATGCTTAGTTACAATCCCTTAACCAACAATGCAGTTTTAAGAAAAATTTGTTAAATAAAAATAGATAACAAAAAAATAAAAATCAATAATAATTAAAGAGCAGCAGTAAAATAACAGTAGCGAGGCTATATACAGGGGGTACCGGTACAGAGTCAATGTGCGGGGGCACAGGTTAGTCGAGGTAATATGTACATGTAGGTAGAGGTAAAATCACTATGCATAGATAATAAACAGAGAGTAGTAGCAGCGTAAAAAGAGGGAGTGGGGGGGGCGACGACATTGCAAATAGTCCAGGGAGCCATTTGATTAGCTGTTCAGGAGTCTTATGGCTTGGGGGTAGAAGCTGTTAAGAAGCCTTTTGGACCTAGACTTGGCGCTCCGGTACCGCTTGTCGTTCGGTAGCAGAGAGAACAGTCTATGACTAGGGTGGCTGGAGTCTCACTTCCCCTGTCTGAAATAGACTGCAGAGATTAAACGCCACTCACCCTACATACAGCAGGGTAGGGTGGCTGGGATGTTCTTCTCATGGCCTCTATGTTAGGGCACCGGCTGGCACCGGCTGGTTCAGTTCAGCATTTATAGATTCCTTGGTTGAGCTTTTTTGGTAGTTCTTCTTTTCAAAGCAACAAGGACAGGGAAAAACTATTCCCATTGGTGTCAGTGTGTGTGTGTGTGTGTGTGTGTACCTTCCTGCCCTTTCCATTTGAGAATGCACACACACACACACTATAAGGAATTACATATCAGAGGGCACAAGATACACACACACACTGACACACTGGTGTACACACTCTCACACACACACACACACACACACACACACATCATCCAGAGGGGAGAATGTGTGAGTGACAGTTAATCTGTTTACCTACTCCTGGACCACCGGATTGTGTGCCTGCTTGACTGCCTGGCTGGTTGACTGAAGGCAAGGCAGACTGGACTAAAAACTGAGATGCTAATCAATGTCAACAAGTAGAGACGAAACCTAAAAAAGACTGCTATTTGGGGTTTCTAAACAGATCAGAAATAACTTAGCAAACTCCTAGCAGCTCTGCTGTGAATCAGACAGTACATGGTGCGTGGTCAGATAGGGGTGTAGACAAGTATTATGTGACGTAGCCTCGGCTATCCCCAGTGGTGTGTCAATGAGCTCTATAGGCCTAACCTTGGTAGTAAGTAAGTCTAGAGGACACTGCTATGGATTCTGCAGTGTCGCCAGCACAGCTGCACACAGTCCTTGGCCCTGCGCCCTGTCTCTCAGCACACACACACAAAGACACACACACACACACACACATCTGTTTATCCGATTGGGTGTGTGTAAGCCCGGGAGCGAGGGGTGAAGGGCTCTGTGTCTTTGGCTGGGAAAATCGCATTCAGTCTCTTTATTGTGTTTTCACTGAAGCCATTTTACCTTGGTGGGTAATTCAATTCCTTACGCCTAATCGTGTTAGTGTAAATCACTGAACGTTTTCATTGTGTTAGGTTTTATCTCCTCGCTCCTTAAAGCCCAGTGTTTTGTTTCTGGAAGCCATCTTTCACTGTGTGATGGAACACAGATTCCACTCAGCCATTGCTGAGGCCAAGTGGCTCGGTCAGTCTTATGTGCGTTTGTAAGAGTCTATCCCATTGGCTGTTCCTCTGCTGTGAGAGTGTAAGATTTCAGACCACTTGCTGGCATCTTGCGTGACTTGTGACCTGCCCTGGCCAACTCATGTAAATGGGTAGGCTTACAGCCTAAAGTTAGCAATAGCATCCAATACGTTAAATTGAGTAGATAGGCATTTTATTGCTTATGCGAGCCCTCCCATATGGACTCTGGTCAACCACGGGTTAAGAGGATGTGACCTCAGTCAAGGGAGGAACTGAGCCCATTTCTAAGGGACAGTTTTATAGAGGCATCAGATAGGAGACTTCATAATGGATTCACTTAAATAATCAATAACACGCTGCTACAATTAGCTCCTTCATATCTCTGGGGTTGCGTCCCAAATGGCACCCAATGTTGTACCTAGTGCACTACTTCTGCCCAGACCCCTATGGGCCCTGGTAAAAAGTAGTGCACTATAAAGGGAATAGTGTGCCATTAGAGACGCAACGTGTAGTTGGCTGCAGTAATAGCATCTCCATCCATCCAAGTCTGACCCATGGAGAATATTAAACACCAGCCCTTCACTTCCCTCATTCAGCCCCCTATTATAGATTTTTTCTTACACACCTCTAAGGTCACCTTCAAAACCCCCCGTCCCATATCAGCAGTAAAATTATACACCACCCTGGGGGAGACTCCTCGTGTCCAATAACACTTATGAACATGAGAGGCTGGTAGAAACCAAAAACTCAGCATTTCCACTGAGGGGCTGGAGAGAGTGAGAGAGAAGGGGGCAGCGGGGGGATGGAGAGCTGTCCCTGTGGACATCCAATCAGAACACCTCATGTAACATCCTGTACCACTGTGGGGGAGCGGGCATCTCTCATCAGACTAAAACCATTCCCACCCACTACTAGATAGATAGCCATTTCACAAGCCACAGCCAATCTGTCACATGATTGATGAAGTCCCTTGAATTCAAAAGGCACCACTCTCCACTTTTTAGTGGTACATAACTGCTTGCCTTTCAGATTTACCTTGGTTTTGAGGTTGAGGATGGTGCATCCCATCTATTTGTGAGGGCAGGGTGGGGGGAGTGTATGACGTCATGGAAGAGCAGTTAACCACGGCTGTGACCAGAGGTCATGGTAGGGCACTCTGGACATGACACCCGGTGTCACGCCACTTTCTGCTTTTGAGAGAAGTAGGCTCCACTATCAATAATGGATGACAGGTCCCTGTGCCTCCCCCCTCGGGATACTGTGAGTGTCAAATCAAAATCAAATTTTATTGGCCACATGCGCCGAATACAACAGGTGCAGACATTACAGTGAAATGCTTACTTACAGCCCTTAACCAACAGTGCATTTATTTTAAATAAAAAAGTCAAATAAAACAACAACAAAAAAGTGTTGAGAAAAAAAGAGCAGAAGTAAAATAAAATAACAGTAGGGAGGCTATACATACAGGGGGGTACCGGTGCAGAGTCAATGTGCGGGGGCACCGGCTAGTTGAAGTAATATGTACATTGAGGTTGTTGAAGTAATATGTGTGTGTGTGTGTAGGAGGGGACAGGGAGGAATGTGCTGTATGCTTTAAACACACATGGCAGAGAGAGGAGGAGAGGAGAGCTAACAGAACATAGCTAACTGTGTCTGTCCTTGGAGCAGTACAAAGGAAACATGGCTAGCTGGCTCTTCCCTGAGCTAAGCCATTTATAGTCTATTAAAAGTGGGCCAATTGAAGGAGAGGTGCCTTGAACATGACATGTGAATATATGCAAAACTAGTGCAGTGAGAGAGAATGCCTGGCCACTGTGACTGACGCAAAATTAAGGAAAGCTTTGACTATGTACAGACACAGTAAGCATAGCCTTGCTATTGAGAAAGGCCGCCGTAGGGCAACCAGCGAAGAACAAACACCATTGTAAATACAACCCAACTTTGTTTATTTATTTTCCCTTTTGTACATTAACTATTTGCACATCGTTACAACACTGTATATAGCCATAATATGACATTTGAAATGTCTATTCCTTTGGAACTTTGTGAGTGTAATGTTTACTGTTTATTTTTTATTATTTTTGAAGGAAAATAAAATAAAAATGAATGAGATTAGATTATTCTGTGAATGAGTGCAGAGTGGGTTTACTGGGGAGATAATGAAGTATGGTGGTAATCAGAGCCTAAAACTAACTTTTCTGTATACTAACTTTTAAAAATCTATTAGCCCCTCAGACTTTTTACCAGCCAAAATATTTATTGTGCCATAATTACACACAAAAAAACGATGAGCATGCTTAGAAATGTTTCTAAAACAAGAAATGTACAGTATATTACTAGTAAGAAGTAATATGGTATATTGCTCAATTTAATATTCTGTGACCCCAAAAATGTTCAGGCCCGTAAGGTTACCTTGGTAACAGGGCCGCTTGAGTCCTCACCTGTGAGAATCTCACTGGTAGAGGCCGACAATGTCTCTTTTTGCTAGCAGTGGAAGCAAACTCAAACATTGCAAAGAAACCTAGCTTGTGAACAAAACAGTGTATACTGAACAAAAATATATACGCAACATGCCACAATTTAAACGATTTTACTGAGTTACAGTTCATATAAGGAAAGCAGTCAATTTAAATAAATAAATTAGGCCCTAATCTATGGATTTCGCGACTGGGCAGGGGCACAGCCATTTGTGGGCATGGGAGGGCATAGGCCCACCCACTTGGGAGCCAGGCCCAGCCAATTAGAATGAGCTTTTCCCCACAAAAGAGCTTTATTACAGACAGAAATACTCCTCAGTTTCATCAACTGTCCAGGCGGCTGATCTCAGACGATCCTGCAGGTGAAGAAGCGGCTGTGGAGGTCCTGGGCTGGCATAGTTACACGTGGTCTGCAGTTGTGAGGCTGGTTGGACGTACTGTCAAATTCTCTAAAACGACGTTGGAGGCAGCTTATGGTCGAGAAATAAACATTCAATTCTCTGGCAACAGCTCTGGTGGACATTCCTGTAGTCAGCATGCCAATTGCACACTCCCTCAAAACTTGAGACATCTGTGGCATTGTGTTGTCTGACAAAACTGCACATTTTAGAGTGGCCTTTTATTGTCCCTAGCACAAGGTGCACGTGTGTAATGATCATGCTGTTTGATATGCCACACCTGTCAGGTAGATGGATTATCTTGTAAAATGTGTGCACAAAATTGGAGAGAAATAAGCTTTTTGTGCATATGGATCATTTCTCAGATCTTTTATTTCAGCTCATGAAACATGAGACCAACACTTTACATATAGCCGAGTAACACGAGGACAAAGTCTCACTTTAGTAAATTAGACCAACTTTTATGCCTGTGTGCATTGCTTCTAAAAACAAACCTTTCAGCAATTCACTCACAGTGCTCACAGCCCCCCAGACAGGCAGTGTTGCTGCGCAAGGTGGGATAGCATTACATAGGATTCAGATTTTTGTGCATTACCAGATATGAAACAAAATAGCATTTATTTTGCTATAAATCACAACTCACTTGACTTGACTATTTTTATGAAATGCTCGCACTGCAGACTAGCTACTTGCTATTAGCCACCGTTAGCGGTCTTCACCATTGTCCGTGGCCTGCACTACCTACCAGCCAGCTCTGGCCTGGACAATTATCGGCCAGTCTGCACAGTCTGCACAGCGCACTATCGACCCAGAGCATATCGGATTTACTGCCGGAATCACTGAATCACTGGACCTTAACACCAGATCATCACAACTAGCTAGCTGCAACCGAATGGCTGTTGTTGTAGTTGGCTAATCACCACTGTCCCGGTGTTTGCAACGCCAGGGTTGTGGGTTCAATACCCACGGGGGGCCAGTATGAGAAAAATAAAATTTAAATAATGTATGCACTCACTATCTGTAAGTCGCTCTGGATAAGAGCGTCTGCTAAATGACTAAAATGTCAAAATGTAAAATGTCGCTCTTGCTGCTGGTGACTCTCAGATCCACCTCTACGCAGACGACACCATTTTGTATACATCTGGCCCTTTATTGGACACTGTGTTAACAAACCTCCAAATGAGCTTCAATGCCATACAACACTCCTTCCGTAGCCTCCAATTGATCTTAAACGCTAGTAAAACTAAATGCATGCTCTTCAATCGAACGCTGCTTGCACCCGCCCGCCCGACTAGAATCACTACTCTCGGCGGGTCTGACTTAGAATATGTGGAAAACTACAAATACCTAAGTGTCTGGTTAGACCGTAAACTCTCCTTCCAGACTCACATTAGCATCCAAAGTTAAATCTAGAATCGGCTTCTTATTTCGCAACAAAGCCTCCTTCACTCATGCTGCCAAACATGCCCTCGTAAAACTGACTATCCTACCGATCCTTGACTTCGGCGATGTCATTTACAAAATAGCCTCCAACACTCTACTCAGCAAATTGGATGTAGTCTATCACAGTGCCATCCATTTTGTCACCAAAGCCCCATATACTACCCACCATTGTGACCTGTACGCTCTCATTGGCTGGCCCTCACTACATATTCGTCGCCAAACCCACTGGCTCCAGGTCATCTATAAATCACTGCTAGGCAAATCCCCGCCTTATCTTAGCTCATTGGTCACCATAGCAACACCCACCCGTAGTATGCGCTCCAGCAGGTATATCTCACTGGTCATCCCCAAAGCCAACACCTCCTTTGGCCGCCATTCCTTCCAGTTCTCTGCTGCAAATGACTGGAACGAACTACAAAAATCTCTGAAGCTGGAGACTCTTATCTCCCTCACTAACTTTAAGCATCAGTTGTCAGAGCAGCTTACCGAACACTGCACCTGTACACAGGCCATCTGTAATTAGCCCACCCAACTACCTCATCCCCATATTGTTATTTATTTTTCTCATTTGCACCCCAGTATCTCTATTTGCACATCATCTTCTGCACATCTATCACTCCAGTGTTAATACTCAATTGTAATTATTTTGCACTATGGCCTATTTATTGCCTTACCTCCATAACTTACTACATTTGCACACACTGTATATAGATTTTCTATTGTGTTATTTACTGTATGTTTTGTTTTATCCCATGTGTAACTCTGTGTTGTTGTTGTTGTTTTTATCGCACTGCTTTGCTTTATCTTGGCCAGGTCGCAGTTGTAAATGAGAACTTGTTCTCAACTGGCTTACCTGGTTAAATAAAGGTAAAAAATAAAAATAAATAAAGACATTCTCAATGTCAAAATCTATCTGCATTTGGCGGGTGTAAAAGTCATACCATGGATAACTGAGCTATTTGATTTTGAATTTTAGGACCCCTTTAGGTATAATTATTGATGATTTTATAAAATATTGAATTTGGCCTTTACTACTATAGCCCATAGAAACGCATTGAATAACATTCTTAAATGTAAAAATAAAAAATGTATCATAAGGAATAAGGTTTTGAAGTGCCTGTCCTATATTTAGGAGATATAAGAAAGTTCAGGAAATAGTTTCTAGGCCTAACCGGTTGTACACTACAGACGTTTTCGTGAGAAGACCGATTTTTGGGATATCTGACAAACACAGCTGTAGCTCGGGCACCTTCCACCGCAGATACGGAAGGCCTCTATAGGTGGATGCGGTGGCTTGAGACGCAGCCCATGCAAAATGCTAACTCTAGCTTAAACTGACAGATTTTTTGATTATGTTACTTAAATTGACACACGAGTGCGTCAATACTCTTAATTTTAGGCTCTGGTGGTAATGTTCAACTGAAGGTCCATTACATCAACACAATTACCTCGAAACCAAACAGTCCTACTAGTGTGCCGGTTCTAGATCTGGATAGAAGTTGCCCCTAGACACAGCTTTAGGAGCAGTTTACCTTCCCCCAATTATAATCTTAACCACTATGAAGATGAACACTAAACCAGTGCTTGACTTGGGATGAAAGAAGAGCAGGAGCTGTCTCTTTCCAAGTCGTTCCATTAGACTATGTTCACCGAAATTCACAATTGACATTATGCTATAGAGACCTCCGATTATTCATTGTTAAGGGTTCATACTATTCCATGACTTTTAACCACATTTTCATGACTATTATTATAGTCTACATGAAAAAGTAAGCTTTATTGACACTGGAAGGGCTACCATCTCCTGCCGTTGTGCCCTTGATCAAGGCACTAAACCCCCCACAAAGTAGAACTGCACTGTTAGTCACATGTTGTCAACATGTGGTCAACCCTCCATCTGGAGAGCTCCTGGGTGTGCAGGCTTAGTTTTTGATCCAGCCCTGAAACACTGCTTATCAAGGTCCTATTGAGCAGCTGATGTTTAGGCTACAATGTTGTTAGACCAGGGCTTGAACAAAAGCCTGCACACCCAGTAGTTATCCTGGAGGATGGTTGCCACCCTTGATATAAAATATCGCAACATTAGGCCTACAACCAAATACTTTTGTCTTTATAAAATGATTCCTTCATTCAATGAATCAGAGATCAAATTGATAAGGTAGTCTACTTCAAAGCAAGCTATCTAACTAGACATGTTTATATATAAGGCTCAAATATTCATGTTTAAGGGAAAATCTATGCACAGCAAGTTACTTGTCAATTAGGCTATTCTTAGAATATTTGTAAAGTTGTTGCAATTACATGGCTGCCTACTGTTTAATAGAGGGGAATCCCCGCTTCCCAACGGTGCAGACTTATTTAGGCTATCTACAGTGCCGGTGGAAATGCGACAACAACATTAATGCTTAGTTAACTCCAGCCCAAGTCAAGCACTGCACAAAACTGACTTTGGATCAGTCCTGTTCTGAGAGGAGACTGTGTTTTTCTGTGTTTCAGACCTAACCTGAGCCAGAGCCAAAGGCTGGGCTGGAAAAAGCCAAAACATATTTCTCCTCGGTATGAAAGAGGGACAGGGCCAAGAGCTGGCCAGGCCTCACCTCCACCCTGCCGGGAGGGAGGAAGGGAGGGAACACATGAACAGGCTCTGGACACTTTGGAGCAAGAGAAGAGAAGAAGAAGAGAAGAGAAGAGAGAGAGAAAGATAACGAGAAAGAGGAAGAGAAGAGGAGGAGAGAGAGAGAGAATGACCAAACATCTGGCGTATCTTCTATAACAAATGTGTCTCTTCTCCCTCCTGAGTTGCTGTGATGAATTTGGCTCGCTGAGGCTAACTAAGGGCAGGAGACACTCTCCTCCTCCTCCTCCCTCCTCCCTCCATACCTCCCTCCCACTCTCCGAGCAGTAAATCAGAACTGGCCCGTCTGTCTCTCCCCACCTCTCCAGTCCACTGTGTCTGGTTTAGTTCCAAGGATGTTAGAGGAAACAGGACTCAGAAACACTATAACTCCACAGCCATTTCCATCCAGGCCCAAACCACTCACCAGAGAGGGGTGTCTCCAGTCAGTCTCCACCCGACTAGCAGGCAGCCATTTTCCTCATTAATTCATTCAATGTGTTATTGTTCCAGCTCAGCCCACCCCCGTCAGGTCAAGTTACCCCGTCCCCCCTCATCCTCCCTCCCTCACTGAGCCCTTAGAGCAACTAGCGTTCATTGAGCGAGCACACACTAGCTTCTCTGCACAAACACAATCCTACAACAAAGAGCCAGAGGGAGAGATAAAGAGAGAGAGAGAGAGAGAGAGAGAGAGAGAGAGAGAGAGACTGATGGAGAGCTGACAAGGCCCAAAGGAGAGAGATTGTAAGACGTTAGGCAGGACTAGTGTGTGTTCATGCGTGCAAGTGTGAGTGTGTGTGTGTGTGTGTGTGTGTGTGTGTGTGTGTGTGTGTGTACGTGCGTGCGTGCGTGCATAAGAGCTTGAGGAGTTGCTCTGATAGGGGGATGAAGCTCTATAAAAGCATCCTATAGATACAGTTGGTTCACAGCATGTTCATTCCATTGATTCATATTATGACCCCCAGGCTTATCGATACACACCCACCATAGAACCATGTCTCTCCTCTCCAGCTGGGTGAAGAAAAGACCATCAGTGCAGAGGGTTCAGGACTTCCCAGAAACAGGTGAAACCATCCTTCAACCTCTATATTAAGCTACATCCCTACTGTCTGTCAACCCTGACCATGTACATTTGAGTCATTTAGCAGACGCTCTTATCCAAAACAACTTACTGTAGTGAGTGCATTCATTTTCGGACTGCTCCCCCCATGGGATTTGAACCCACAACCCTGGCGTCGCAAGCGCCATGCTCTACCAACTGAGCTACACGGGACAGTCACCAGGGCTAACACCATTAAAGTCAACTGAACCCATTTCCTACCTCTACCTTCAACCCTGAGCTTGTATAGAAAGTGTCCACTACATATACAGTGCATTGGGAAAGTATTCAGACCCCTTCCCTTTTTCCACATTTTGTTACGTTACAGCCTTATTCTAAAATGGATTAAATAAATAAACAAATCCTTCTCAATCTACACACAATGCCCCATAATGACAAAGTGAAAACAGGTTTTTAGACAATTTAACACATTTAATAAAAATAAAAACAGAAATACCTTATTTACATAAGTATTCAGACCCTTTGCTATGAGACTCGAAATTGAGCTCAGGTGCATCCTGTTTCCATTGGTCATTCTTGAGATGTTTCTACAACTTGATTGGAGGCCACCTGTGGTAAATTCAATTGATTGGATATGCTTTGGAAAGGCACACACCTGTCTATATAAGGTCCCACAGTTGACAGTGCATGTCAGAGCAAAACCAAGCCATGATGTCGAAGGAATTGTCCGTAGAGTTCCGAGAAAGGATTGTGACGAGGCACAGATCTTGGGAAGGGTACCAAAACATTTCTGCAGCATTGAAGGTCCCCATGAATACAGTGGCCTCAGTCATTCTTAAATGGAAGAAGTTTAGAACCCCCAAGACTCTTCCTCCGTCCGGACACACTGAGCAACCGGTGGAAAAGGGCCTTGGTCAGGGAGGTGACCAAGAACCCGATGGTTACTCTGACAGAGCTCCAGAGTTCCTCTGTGGAGATGGGAGAACCTTCCAGAAGGACAACCATCTCTGCTGCACTCCACCAATCAGGCCTTTATGGTAGAGTGGCCAGACGGAAGCCACTCCTCAGTAAAAGGCACATGACAGCCCGCTTGGAGTTTGCCAAAAGGCACCTAAAGGACTCTCAGACCATGAGAAACAAGATTCTCTGGTCTGTTGAAACCAAGATTGAACTCTTTGGCCTGAATGCCAAGCGTCACATCTGGAGGAAACCTGGCACCATCCCTACGATGAAGCATGGTGGTGGCAGCATCATGTTTTGGGGATGTTTTTCAGCGGCAGGGACTGGGGCGAAGGTTCACCTTCCAACAGGACAACGACCCTAAGCACACAGCCAAGACAACACAGGAGAGGCTTCGGGATAAGTCTCTGAATGTCCTTGAGTGACCAAGCCAGAGCCCGGACTTGAACCTGATCGAACATCTCTGGAGACCTGAAAATAGCTGTGCAGCGACACTCCCCATCCAACCTGACAGAGCTTGAGAGGATCTGCAGAGAAGAATGGGAGAAACTCCCCAAATACAGGTGTGCCAAGCTTGTAGAGTCATACCCAAGAAGACTCAAGGCTTTAATCGCTGCCAAAGGTGCTTCAACAAAGTACTGAGTAAAGGGTCTGAATACTTATGTAAATGTGATATTTCCGGGATTTTTTACATTTGCAAAAATGTCTTAAAAACAGTTTTTGCTTTGTTGTTATGGGGTAGTGTGTGTAGATTGATGAGGGGGGGAAAAAAACTATTTAATCCATTTTAGAATAAGGTTGTAACGTAACAAAATGGGGGTCTGAATACTTCCCGAATGCACTGTACATAGCTGGCAAATACTGACTGCACTGACAGTCAAAGGGAGGGACACTGAGAGAAGAGAGAAAGAGAGAGAAAGACCAGACAGCGGTGACTTGCAGGCATTGCTGACATTTGGTATTGATTCCCCAGGTTTTTTATTGCCACTCCTCTCTTAAAAGCCTATTGGACAATTACAGGGAGACCCTGAGGGTCCGCCCAGGACTTTGATAGCGCCTGGTTTTCCCCTTGTTCCGTGGAAAACCGGAAGAAGCTTCGGAAAGGTGCAGACGCTCTAATTGGCTATGAGCAGACCAAACTCAAAGCAGCTGTCAAGTGAGGGAGAAAGGGAGCGAATCTGGCAGAAGAGAGAATGCTTAATTAAATGAGAAGAAAGTGCAATCTGGAAATTCTTCTTTTTATTTATCACAGCCGGGTGAATTAGGTCAGATTTTTCTGACACTGCAAAGTGCAATCAAGGAGCAGCCAATCTGAAGCTGTAATGGTGAACTACACATACATTTACATACGCTAACTACCAATCACAAAGTGCCTTGTTTCAATGTGGCTGATTGACCAGGTACGTGTAGCTTAATCACTGATCTATGTTCAGTTTGATGAAACCAGATTATGATAATGTCCATCAAGTTTAACTATACACAACTGGTTCCAGACCATCCTCCACCTCTCCCCACACTATCACTGTCTGGTAGTGCATGTCTGATTCTCTATCCATAAGCCCACTGTAATATATAGGAAAACATGCATTAGTGCCATAATGAGAGCACTGAGGCAATAGCTACGTCAGATGAGGAACCAAATTCTAATCTGATTGTTAGGTTTTAATTCAGGGAATGAAGGGGGGGTTAGCGATTACGTGGAGGGTTTGCTACCACCACCAACCCCATTACCTAGGCATTGTAGCAAACCAGCAAAACGCACCATGAAGCAGTTACACCACTACAAGACCAATGGCCTGTGGTGACTGGTGAGCATGTCGCGATGGATGCAAACACAGATTTGTTGTACTGCAGCCTGCGACTGGGGCTTTGTCCGAACAGAGAGCGCCAATATGGACGCTTTTCCAAAAGGGCAGGCAGGGACATGGGGTGAAAAAATTTATGAGAGGGATTTTCCCGTTTTCTTTCTTACAAGAGCTGTCTGTCACCATAGTTGCAACTGAGGTAAGTTTGTGGTTGGAGACTTGGCATGGAAACCAGCAAAAACACATACACACCCGGCCACACAGACATACACTTGAGAGGGGGACTACATTTGGCACCCTGTGTGTGTGTGTGTGTGTGTGTGCGCGCGTGCGTGTTAGAGCCCTGCACGGTCATGAATTCTAAGCCTGAGCCATGCACGTGACGTTCAGGCCCTACCCTACCGAGGCCCGATTGCTTCTACCAAATGTAAGGCCCTGCCCGAAACCAGAAATAACTTCCTCCGTTAGTAAATCCATTAGCTGCTCCTCTCGGTCTGTCACTCGCTCAAACACGCTGCTCGCTCTGCATGCGCTCTGCTCATGGCGGCTCTGAGTCTGTGAGTATCCATAGCAACAGCTCTGCTTGGGCTGCTCAATGACGAGACATGAGACAGTAGTTAGGTGTTAGTTACTTTTCAACACTCTAAACTCGGATAAAACTCAAGAAACTATTATTTTCTGTGAAATAATCTCTTGACGAGGTTGAAACAATTCTGACACCATGTTATATGACTGTACTGCGCAGCAGAGCACGAGCAAATGGCTCTGCTTCAAAATAATAATAATAATAATATGCCATTTAACAGACGCTTTTATCCAAAGCGACTTACAGTCATGCGTGCATAAATTTTTGTGTATGGGTGGTCCCGGGGATCGAACCCACTACCTTGGCGTTACAAGCGCCGTGCTCTACCAGTTGAGCTACAGAGGAGGTTAGCGATCCATTTAGTGATACCCGAGCCCTAGTTATTGATGAAAAAACAGGCCCTACCTGGCCAATGTATAAGGTTGGGGCCTGTCGGGCTCAGGTAGCAGAGCTCTAGGGTGTGTGCCGTTGGGCTGTGCCGTCTGTCCAGGGCGGGTCAGTTCCGTCTGCTGCTCTACCTCAGGCCTAGAACTGCAGCAGACCGCAGCCAGGCATTTTGACTCTCACTGGGGGTCTGACTGCAGCCTGGAGACACTCCACCCATCCGCCCTGATTGCGCCAACACCCAGTCAGTCAGCCAGCCAGCCAGGCCGTCTACAATATGGCTATATCCCACAACACAAGACAGACCAACCATCTACTCCTACAAACAGGCTGTAAGCCATGTCTGACAGATCACAAGCAACTCACCAAGTGATACTGAACAAAAAACAACTCATCCTATCTAGCAGCGTGCTCCAAGTCATGTATGAAGCTTTCTCTCAACCAGAACAAAGGGGTCATTTTCCTGTAGTATTGGTCCCAGGGCTCACCAGGGGGGATTCTTCACTTGTTCCCTGTACTATAGAGGGAGAAAGAGCAGCCTCCTCACCAGCTGGCTCTGTGGAGAGATCCACTCCCCTCCTCCTCTCATCCATCCCTCCATCCACCCCCTCCTCCTCCACTCTGGGCCTTTTGATTTCACTCCAGCCCGTTTGCCTTCTGTGGTTACAGAGGCTTCCGATGCCACAATCACTCAACAGTGGAGGCTGAACAAGGCTTTTAAGAGTCCCTGACAGTCACACACACACACACTAATCCAGTGTGAAAAAGGGGTCATTGTGCCACACGGTAGTACTAGTGTATGTGGGGTTGGCTGGAGGGAATGCTCAGACTGCTTTACTGTTTTTAAATGCCTGTTAAACCAATCATTCCTCTCCATCGTCCAGCCACACACGCAGTCACACACACACACACCTCCTGGCAGCCCATTTCACAAAGACACTACTGCGGTTGCCCGGCTACAGTTCCCTGTCATGTCAGCTAATGGCTGCATCATACAGGATTTACATTGGGAGTGAAACTCCCCTGACACACACCACCACGCGGCTCATCTCTCACAGTCCTCACAAGCCTGGGTATTGTAAGCATGTGTTTCATGTCAGTGTTTTTGATACCTGTGTACACACACGCACACACACAAACATGCACAGACACTCACCCACATACACACACTGTGGCAGTGATGAAATTGTCCCGATTGAATCAGAGAGGTCCCTCAGGGACACCGAGCCCCTTTACCTGTCACCACACCACAGCCTGGCACCATGGCTCCCTGGACCTGACCCCCTTCTACCAACATCACATCTCAACTACTAACATATTTCATCTATGACACACAGAGAGAGAGACCGAGAGAGAAGGGGGGAAACAGAGAGGGGGTTTAAAAATAAACTGATCATTACTATTCATCATGAAAGTATCACTCATAACAGGGGTGTGTCCAACCGTATCCACAGAGATCAATGTGAACTTAGGCTTTTGTTCTTGCCAACCAGTACACACTTGATTCAACTAATCAACTATTCATAGACTTCAATCAAGATATGAATAGTTGAATCAGGTGTGTTATTGCTTGGTTATAAAAAAAAAACTGCACCCCCACTATAACACACACAACGTTCAATGAATTATCTTAAACCTGATTCACATTTGCTGTAATGCTATTCTTGTTGCTTAGTTCAACTTTTCTTCCTAAAGGCTATCTGAAGACTGTTTCAAATTCCCCTCTCTACTGTTGTATTACAAAGGTACAGGTGGTGGACCAAAATACGGAAACACCTGGATGAATGAAGGACAACAATATGACAATGCCTCCACCCAAAAGTGCATGAGTAGTCGCCCAATAGTCATCTTCTTGTCCCTCATTTGTTCGCATTTGTTTCCACCACTTGTAGGTCTTCTATCGCAGATATCCCTCAACCCTGATCTTATTCTACTCTCTCTGCATCAACGACTTCCTGTCCACTCCAAACGTCTTGGAGAGAGTACAGAGGTTTCTAACTGTTCCGTATTGTTTCTAATCTTGGTAAAGGCACCACGGCTAGATGCATAATATGGATAACTGAAGTTTGTGTGTTTTAATCAACTTCAATCTGAACCAAAAAACTATTTATGCTCATGTTCATTGAATATTAGGGATATCAACACACTATCCCCATGTGTTTCAATGCAAACCAGGCTTATAGGAGCATACTGGCCTTAATTGGAACAACAGTAATTTATGGTGAAAAATAGAGAATAGCAAAGTCTACTCATAAAATATTTGGAAACCAATAGTTTAGGGTATAAATATTGACTTCAATATTATCCAAAGTTAGTATTAATCACATGGAACAACATGTATTTATTGGCATTTACATTCTGTATAGAGGGAGTGCTTGTTGTGCTACTGTACCTTTTAAGCCCACCTGAGATAAATGTCAAATGTACAAACATTTAATCTATAATCTATGTACAGTACCAGTCAAACGTTTGGACACACCTACTCATTCAAGAGTTTTTCTTTATTTTTACTATTTTCTACATTGTAGAGTAATAGTGAAGAGATCAAAACTATGAAATAACACATATGGAATCATGTAGTAACCAAAAAAGTGTTAAACAAATTCTTCAAATAGCCACCCTTTGCCTTGATGACAGCTTTCCACACTCTTGGCATTCTCTCAACCAAACTTTTGACTGGTAGTGTATAACAATGGAAGGTTAATTTAACAGTAAAATAAGACAAAATGCATTTAAAAATGTATGCTGTGAATGCCTGAAATCTATTATCTTGTTGTAGTTGCAAGTTATGTTGCTCCTGTGTGACTGTGACATGCAGGCACAACTGCTAGCATGAAAAACCCATATATTCAATAGGCAGGAAATAGTAATTAATGCCCATTAAATATGCTATCACGTGCATACATCAGTACATTAATCTCTTAATTTATACATAAAGTATGATCACTTATCTGAGAAGGTACAAAAAATATCTGAAAAATGTGTTTATCTGAGGGTCACCTCAACACCAACAGTTTTTTTTCAGCTTTGAAATAGGCCACTAGTGGGAATTTACACATAACTCTCAATAACTTAATAATAAAACATCTGATTGTCTTAGAGTAACAACTGTTGATTTAATTGAAACATTAAACATTAAAACAGCAGACATTTTTAATTTTATTTGAATCCAAAGATGGAAGTGAGTTTTATGGGTACATGGCTTAATAGGCACGCTTACCCTAGATGTCTAATTCCACCCAATCTGTAGGTTTAACCGGTTTACCCCCCTCCCATGTGAAATCGGTCATAGAGATAATGATATGAAGCTTAAGAGGCCATCGGTAAACCAGAGGATCAATTGAATTGGACAAACCCAACATAGGTTGCCTCAAATAATCCCTACATTTGAGCAGCCCTCTTCCTCTCCATTTAAAACCCACCTACTTATAGCCACGATTATTAGCTTTTCTTTCCACTTTCTGCTTGAACTTCTTCTCTCATAGTCTTACATTTCCGTGTGACTATTTCTGTCCCCTCTCTTTTGACAGTGTTTAAGTGAGTGTGTCCCAATTTTCATGTTCTATATTTCATAAATTGAAGTCTTTCCTTTGAATGTGAATCGCTACAGCTAGCGGTGTATGAAAATCTCCTTCCATTCTTCTGCTGGTGAGAAGGTCTATATCAGGCTATGCATGAGGAAGAGGGTCTGTCGGAAAGCTTATTGAACGTAAATGATCGAATCATCTGTTCAGTTGTCCTGCTTTACTGACGCTACATTGATAAAGCTAGCTATCTAGGCCTATGTTTAGAATCATAAACATTTTTGTAACATTTTCTCAGCACAAGCTTCTCCTGGTTTCTTCTCCATTGAATGACGCTTGTATGTGAGCACTGAGAAGGAGAAGTTGTCTTCCCTCTCGCTCTCTCATTCCGTCTTTCACTCTCCTTCTCTCTCTCTCTCAATCTAAAGAAGCAGCCATTTTAGATTGACCACCATGAATACAGTTCATTACATTTACATTTACGTTATTTAACAGACGCTCTTATCCAGAGCGACTTACAGTTAGTGCATACATTATTCTTGGAATTATTATTATTTTTTTATTTTTTTCATACTGGCCCCCCGTGGGACTCGAACCCACAACCCTGGCGTTGCAAACGCCATGCTCTACCAACTGAGCTACCTCCCTGCCGGCCATTCCCTCCCCTACCCTGGACGACGCTGGGCCAATTGTGCGCCGCCCCATTGGTCTCCCGGTTGCGGCCGGCTACAGCAGAGCCTGGATACGAACCAGGATCTCTAGTGGCACAGCTAGCACTGCGATGCAGTGCCTTAGACCACTGCGCCACTCATCCTGAACAACACCCACTTCAACAGGCCAAAGGGACATGATAGAACAATTACTATTGTTGTTTACACCAAGGCCATATAACATGAGGAGAGAGAGAGAGACCATGGAGTAGAGGAAGAAGAGAGTGAGTAGAGAGGACAAGGAGAGAAGTCCTAGCTAGCAGATGGCCTGAATCGTCCACAGAGACAGTATTCTCTCTTTCCAGAATCCAACAGCCCAGCTAGCTATAGAACGAACAAACAGCCTCCAGCACCTGGTCATGACACACGCATACACTCACATGTACGCTTGGGCACACACACACAAACAAACACTTGTGCAAACACACACTCACTCACTCACACACACAATCCCACTGCTTACAGCCTCAAGGTGTATGTGAGTGAGTGTGTGAGATTGTTTGTGTGTGTGTGTGTGTGTATTCTGTTACGCAACGGGAGAGCTCTTCCCATCTGTGCTTCTACAGCCCCCGCATCCCTGACTAGTGAAGCGAGAAACCATACATCAGCTTTATCATCTTCACCCTCTTCCTCCTCATCATCCTCACTCAGCCCAACCAATACCAGAAAACATCTCCTATTCTCCGTCCCAGGAGCATCATCTAACAGATTCCATACATTTCCAAATCTAGATTATCCCCCAAAGACATGAGTGCAAAATCTCCCACATCGTCTATGGCATTGTAACTGACCCCGCTCTGCCTATTGTTGTGTGAAATGTACTACAACAAAGAGACCAGACAAGAGTGAGATACCCCCTCCCAGCTGCTATCTGTGGGATTAAGAACGTTAGCCACATGCTAGGCCTCTTACTGTGCAGCCTGCCTGCCTGCCTACAGCCCCAGCCTGCCTGCCTGCCTACAGCCCCAGCCTGCCTGCCTGCCTACAGCCCCAGCCTGCTTGCCTACAGCCCCAGCCTGCCTGCCTGCCTACAGCCCCAGCCTGCCTGCCTACAGCCCCAGCCTGCCTGCCTGCCTACAGCCCCAGCCTGCCTACAGCCCCAGCCTGCCTGCCTGCCTACAGCCCCAGCCAGCCTGCCTGCCTACAGACCCAGCCTGCCTGCCTGCCTACAGCCCCAGCCTGCCTACAGCCCCAGCCTGCCTGCCTGCCTACAGCCCCAGCCTGCCTGCCTACAGACCCAGCCTGCCTGCCTGCCTACAGACCCAGCCTGCCTGCCTACAGCCCCAGCCAGCCTGCCTGCCTACAGCCCCAGCCTGCCTACAGCCCCAGCCAGCCTGCCTAGCATAGCTCAAGGCCAGAGAAAGCAGAGGTGGACACTGTGTTTGTGGCGGGGTTTTCATTAAGAGGGTGGCTATGTGCTATTAATCTCTGTCCATCACTCTCAATCTCCACACTGTGGGAGTGCATGTCACTGGAAGCTACGCAAGTATATCCTACAGACATGAATTCAACAGTCATGAATGATGTCAACAGTGATGAAGACTGAAATTATGAAGAATATCAGGATATATTTTGGACTCGCACAATACAGATAATTCCCAATCAAAAGGTAGTGTCAACAGCACCCCCCCCCCCTCCACCAGAGCAGACAGTCTTATCTGCCTCTCTGCACACACACAGGGCTCATCCTGGCATCCTGGCACAGGAACGGGTGCCTGCTGCCAATGGCCCACAGCTCGGTCTGCTCTAATAGGGTGCCAGGGCTGCAGCTGGGGCGCGGGCGCTAAAACGCCACTCACCTTGTCAGCAGAAAGCCCAGGGAAACCAGGTCAGAAGGCGCCACATCACATGACACCCCTGCAGCTAGCGCATTTGCACCCAACCGTCCAAGCCTCTAGCTCCAAGCTAACCACTCTGTTAGCTGGAGCCATAACTGGGCCTCGAGGCTACGAACAGGTTAAAGATATTACTGCAGATGACTGTTGGGGGAAAGAGGTGAAGAGATAGCTTTCTTTAGTCCAGGTCTCCAGTAAAAGCTTTTTAGAAAAAAGCTGGTTGGGTTTCAGAAATAGTTGTGGACTGAGTCAGAAAGCCTCTCTCAGTCTGCATCCCAAATGGCATTATTTTCCCTATACTTTTGTAGTGCACTACATCGGGGATATGGGACGCATTTGGGACACATCCTCCGTCTCCCCTGGTTGGCTGGCTGCGGCTCGCAGACACCTGTGGTTGGAATTCAAGGCACGGAACCCTGGGAGCCAAGCATATGTCTGAGGAAGACCTCCCCGTCTCAACTCGGACTGACCGCATTTGTTATTCACTCAACTGAACTCACATTCCAGGAAGATAGAGGTAACTCTCCTACAAAAGGCCATGCAGAGGACACAGTCAGGTATACACACAAACACACACAGGCACTGAGTGACACACACACGTAGGCACTGACACACACTGTGAGGCTAATGTAGTCCTCTATACCCTTCACAAAGAGCGTACCTGCTCAGTGACAATGGGGGGAGAAGACAAGAGCGTAAAAATGCACTGAGAGAGGAGAGTGAATGAGGAGGGAAAAGCTGCTTACACAGACAAAAGAAAACAATGCTGACAATTCATTGTTCAGCGATTTTTAGGAGGAGCCCCATGTCTCGCAAGGCTTAGTGGCTCTATGACTGTGTAATGAACAGGCAGTGACGAGATCACTCAGTAGGCAGGTTTCTATGGTTTGTCTCAGTCAAGAGGTCAATCCTGACATTTCAGCCAAGGAACATGTAAAGTACCAGAAACTACACACAATAATCAATTGCACCAATTCAAGGACCAGAAGTTGTGAGATTAAAATGGAAACCATTAGATTTCACTAGCTTTAGATGCTCTAGTCTAAATCCTACCCGTGTGTATGATGAGACTATGAACCCATCCCCCCTCCCTCCATACATGGCAGTCAGTCAACCCTGCCAGGCAGTGGTCAGCGTGTGACAGCCTCTTAAATCTCCAGACATGAACGGAGCAGCGACTAGAGCTAAGATTAGAGAGGGCAGCTGCCACTCACCCAGGTCTCCATGGAAACTGTTGTCATGGGAGGCTCTGCTGGCCGGTGTGGAGTCCGGATCGAGTGGGGGCCAGATCTGTCCGGTCTTGCGAACGCTCACAATGGTGGCTTCGGACATGACCACGTGGCCCTGCTGGCGGTGGCGCTTTTGGGACTGTGGCATGGGGGGACTGCTGCTGTCAAATGAGTGCTGGGAGTTCTGCGAGTTCTGCGAGGGCGAGCGGCTCTTCTCCCTGAAGGGCCGGCGGTAGGCCGTGGTGGGACTGGGCGACACGTGGCTGGACTGGCCAGACGAGAAGTCCTCCTCGCTGGATGTTAGGTTCTCATTGGAGCTGCAGTCTGGTGTGTAGCCACCACCTCCGCCCCCAACGTCCTCAAAGCTCCCGGGAGAGTAGGAGCGCCGGGGCCAGGTCAGGTGGTGCTCGTCTCCAATGTGGTCCCTCATGATGACGCCCCCTCTTCCGTCCCCCCCGCCCTCGCCCATCATCACCCCGCCCACGTAGATGCTGGTGTAAGGTTGGAAGTCAGAGGGTTGCCATGGGGGTGGAGGGGGCTGTTTTCCCCCGTTAGCCTTGGGGTGGCGTGGGTTGGGGTCCCCGTCCTCGTACTCAGCATCGTACCCACAGGTGCTCTCTGTAGAGCGCCCCCTGTAGACAGGCCGGGTGCGGAGCTCACCTGCCACAGTGGCCAGGTTGCCTGGCAGGGAGTGCAGAGATCTTTTGCGCTCCATCTGCATGGCCTGGCTGCCCAGGTTGTTGATCTTGTCAGAGCCGTCTCGGTCGTTGACTCTGACTAGGCCCCTGTCATGGTGGAACTCCATGTTGGTGTAGAAGGGCTGCTGCAGCTGCTTCTCCTGGCTCTTCCCCCCATCCCCGGCAGAGTGAGAGTTTGCCCGCTTGATCCTCTCAAAGTTAGACCTTAGCGCCGCCACCCCCAGTCCCATGCCAAGCTTGTCATTGGTGTCAGACGGTAGGTCCTTGTTCGGGGGTGGGTGTTGGCGGCGAGGGGATATACCTCCTTTCTGTTTGGAGGGCGAGAGGCCGTCTGTCTCGCAGGGCTCTACCTGCTGGGGTACCTCGAAGGCAGACTGGAGCTCCAGCCCGTCTCCTTGGGAGGCTGACTTCCGGGCTGGAGGGGGTCTAGGTTTGGACCTGGCCTCCCCCACCGGCTGGAACCGGCTCCGCTCCCCCTGTTCCTGTACGTGTGGCTGCTGAGACTCAGCGCCCAGCCCTGCCTGGTCCCCAACCTCGTTCATCTGGGCTTTCCTGAAACCCCAGCGCTGGCGGTCATAACTCTTCCTCTCCTTGGCCAGCAGCGTCTGCAGGTAGATCATACGGAAGCGCTCCTTGTTCACTTCCAGCTCTAGCCGCCGGATGGAGGCTTTGCACTTCTCCAGCTCCTGCTCGATGCCCCCCACCGACCGGAGCTCCATCTTTGGGGGGTCAGACTCGGGGAACTGCGCTTTCCATGCTTCAATAAATCCCACAGGCTCCACCATTGTTGATATTTACTGTACAGCAATAGATCTGACTGGGGTGATGTCACCAGTAGCCTACGGGGCTCGTTATTTCTCGCCTATCATACAGTTTCTGACAGAGAAAAAATCGGAATGTACCTAGAGAAACTACAATAGAAAAATACCATTCATATTAATGGTGTTAAACCAGTTCAAAAACTGACAATTTAACTGTTGTCACCTCTTTACCGATTTCGCAGTCACAGTACATTTTATAGTCAACAATAGAAATAGGCTTATCACTCAAACCAGCGAATGTGTCAGACACGAATCATATTTGAGCACGGTCTCGCCTCTTCTGCATTATTCCAGAAAAAAAATATGAGACACCAAATATCCTGAGCGGATGATCTTCTGGATCTAGAACTCTCGTGTTATGAGAAAGTGATAACGGCTCTCCAACTACTTACTTTTCATTTTCTTATTCAAGTCAAGCTTTTTCCATATAATCCATCATTGATGACCCTCGTTTACTCACATGACAACATCCCTGTTCCATTATCACCGGCTCCAGCTGTTCCTAGCCCTTTGTACCAGCTCAGCGTCCAAGGAGAATGGCATAAAATGAGAGAAAAGCGAGAATTATGGTTTTCATTCAATTCATTATCTCCTGTTCCTCTTCGGAATCGAGGATACATTTACATTTGTTTTGCCTTGTTATCCCATGTTTTCGCGGTTCATTGTTAGTGTACAGTTTATCCAGATCTTCACCGTTCCTCGCCTGTGGACCACTGTGGTTGCGTGTTCCCGTGTTCCAATCTCTTACTGGAGACAGAGGGCTGCAGGAAAGGGAGGGGCCAGACGGAATATGATTGACAGTGGCTGTGCTCGGTTTCCGTTCAATTAAAGAGGCAAGGCATGGATGTATTCAACTGTATACCACAGAACAATGATCACTCAACTTCATATAATAATACATTATTCCGGCAGTGGATCATTTATTGATATTTCAGTAAATCCAATAAGCATAATCATATAGGCGAAACTCATTGATGTAACCTATATTCCATGTATTTCTATCTTTATTTGAGCATTGCAGCTAAGATGGTAGAATGGAGAGTTAAAAATCATTGTTGTATTATTCTCTTTATATGGACTGAGAAAATGCTAATTGTAGACTACAGTAATTGAGATCAGCCTGCCGTGCAGGTGGGATACTGGTGGGCGCGTGGCACGTCCGGAATTCCTAATATGACACCACAATGCCACCTTGTGGCTGTTCACCTAAAGTGGATACAGTAGGCTAATGATTATTATAAACTGGGTGGTTCGAACCCTGAATGCTGATTGGCTGACATACCACGGGTATGACAAAACATTTATTTGTACTGCTCTAATTACGTTGGTAACCAGTTTATAATAGCAATAAGGCACCTCGGGGGCTTGTGATATATGACCACTATACCACGGCTAAGGGCTGTGTCCAGGCACTCCATGTTGCATCATGTGTAAGAACAGCCCTTAGCCATATACCACACCCCCTCGGGCCTTATTGCTTAAATAAACTCCATTCAAATCCACAAGTCCACAATATAGGAGTACAGTAGTTGTTGTACAATAGTAACTTTCTATCAGTGGTGGAAAAAGTACCCAATTGTCATACTTGAGCGTGTGTGTGTGTGAGAGAGAGAGATATGGGGAAACGAAGCTTCCTGAAGCGTTGAGGCTTTCCAGCAAATTGTGTCAAAAATAGGTTAATTACTAGGAGATTCATTATCCATTCACAATGCACATTAGTGACATCTGCTGGACAGCAATAAATAGCAACGTGTGATTATCAGAGTTATTTTCTCTCCACTAATCCGTGGCGCAGCTGTAAATCGTTGCCTTTAATAGTCTACAATCAATTGGATTTCTAAATTTACATTATACTTCCGTTTTTTGCCTTCAAGTTGACTGTTTTTCAAAAACGGAATCTATGGCATTATTTAGGATGCTTAAGACAGAATCTTATACTAAATAAAATGAATTATTTGAACAACAGTGTAGAAAGTGTGGTTTCACATAAAACTATTTTCAAAATAGTGTGCCTAAAGCGGGATTGCGATGTCAGCTAGGCGAAACAGACATCTGTGCCACAGACAGAAGGGGTAACCCAGAAACGTCACAGGGGCTATAAAGCTGAAGCATCCGTTTATAACGTTTTCTCACCGCTAAATAATGGTGGTGAGTTGGAAGTCCAGTCGCGGATAGTGGGAGAGAATGGAACTAGGTGAAACTGGACTGACGTTCTGCTAATTTTCTCATCGATGAAACATCTGATCTCAATACACTTTCCTGTTCCCAAAACTAAAAATGTGTTACGAGCACAGTGCACTTAGATTTATAGACTTGACGCTTTGCCAAAGGTGTAAAAAATGTTGTTGTTTAGGTGTGCAAGGTCGAATTGAGCTTGTGCACAAGCGCACTTCACAGAGGAGGCATTCCTTAACGGAAATATGCTATAAATATGCTACAACGTGCCAATAGGATCTCGCTTGCACCTGCTTGGCTTTGCCCACCTTGCTTGTTCTGCCCACTATGCTTCATTTGCTCCTACTGTAAACGACACAGCTGAACTATCTTGGGTTAGCTAAACTGAACAAAAATATAAACGCAACATGTACAAATTGTCGGTCCAATGTTTCATGAGCTGAAATGAAAGATCCCAGAAATGCACAAAAAGCTTATTTCTCTCAAATGATGAGCACAAATTTGTTTACATCCCTGTTATCAAATCAAATCAAATTGTATTTGCCACATGTGCCAAATACAACAGGTGTAGACATTACAGTGAAATGCTTACTTTACTTACAAGCCCTTAACCAACAATGCAGTTAATTTTTTTTAAATTAAATTAAAAGCAAATAATTAAAGAGCAGCAGTAAAATAAAATAACAGTAGGGAGGTTATATACAGGGGGTACCGGTACAGAGTCAATGTGCGGGGGCACCGGTTAGTCAAGGTAATTGAGGTAATATGTACATGTGGGTAGAGTTAAAGTGACTATGCATAAATAATCAACAGAGTAGCAGCAGCGTAAAAGAGGGGGTTGGGGTGGGGGGGGGCAATGCAAATAGTCCAGGTTTCCATTTGATTAATTGTTCAGCAGTCTTATGGCTTGGGGGTAGAAGCTAGACCTAGACTTGGCGCTCCGGTACCGCTTGCCGTGCAGTAGCAGACAGAACAGTCTATGACTAGGGTGGCTGGAGTCTTTGACAATTTTTAGGGCCTTCCTCTGACACCGCCTGGTATAGAGGTCCTTGATGGTAGGAAGCTTGGCCCCAGTGATGTACTGGGCCGTACGCACTACCCTCTGTAGTGCCTTGCGGTCGGAGGCCGAGCAGTTGCCATACCAGGCGGTGATGCAACCAGTCAGGATGCTCTCGATGGTGCAGCTGTATAACTTTTTGAGGATCTGAGGACCCATGCCAAATCTTTTCAGTCTCCTGAGGGGGAATAGGCTTTGTCGTGCCCTCTTCACGACTGTCTTGGTGTGTTTGGACCATGATAGTTTGTTGGTGATGTGGACAACAAGGAATTTGAAGCTCTCAACATGTTCCACTACAGCCGTCGATGAGAATGGGGGTGTGCTCAGTCCTCTTTTTTTTTCCTGTTAGTGAGCATTTCCCCTTTGCCAAGACAATTCATCCACCTGATAGGTGTGGCATATCAAAAAGCTGTTAAACAGCATGATCATTACACATGTGAACTTTGTATTGGGGACAATAAAAGGCCACTCTAAAATGTGCAGTTTTGTCACACAACACAATGCCAAAGATGTCTCAAGTTTTGAGGGAGCATGCAATTGGCATGCTGACTGCAGGAATGTCCACCAGAGCTGTTGCCAGATAATTTAATGTTCATTTCTCTACCATAAGCCACCTCCAATGTCATTTTACAAAATTTGGCAGTACGTCCAATCGGTCTCACAACCGCAGACCATGTGTAACCACGCCAGCCCAGGACCTCCACATCCGGCTTATTCACCTGCGGTATCGTCTGAGACAAGCCACCCGGACAGCTGATGAAATTGTGGGTTTGCACAACTGAAGAATTTCTGCACAAACTGTCTCAGAGAAGCTCATCTGACGTGCTCTTCCTGTCTGATCTTGGGCCCCTTCGGGCTCGTGCGGTGGCAGAGATCTTTGTGGGCTATCCTTGTCTCAAGTTGGTGGTCTGTTGATATCCCTCTAGTGGTGTGGGGTCTGTGCTTTGGCAAAGTGGGTGAGGTTATATCCTGCCTGGTTGGCCCTATCGTCGGACAGGGCCACAGTGTCCCCCGACCCCCTGTCTCAGCCTCCAGTATCTATGCTGCAATAGTCTGTGCTGGGGGGCTAGGATCAGTCTGTCCTATCTGGTGAAATCCTCCGTCTTATCTGGTGTCCTGTGTGAACTTAAGTATGCTCCCTCTAATTCTCCCATCTCTCGCTCTCTCTCTGAGGACCTGAGCTCTAGGACCATGCCTCAGGACTACCTGGCCTGATGACTCTTGGCTGTTCCCAGTCCACCTGGTTGTGCTGCTGATCCAGTTTCTGCTGTTTTACCTGTGGCTATTGAACCCTGACCTATTCACCGGACGTGCTACTGTACCTTGTCCCGGACCTGCTGTTTTCAATCCTCTCTCTCTCTCAATCGCACCTGCTCTCGACCTCTGAATGCTCTGCTTTGAAAAGCCAACTGACATTTACTCCTGAGGTGTTGACCTGTTGCACCCTCTAGAACAGGGGTGTCAAACTCATTTTAGCTCAGGGGCCACATGGAGGAAAATCTATTCCCAAGTGGGCCGGACCGGAAAAATCATGGTATATATAACTTAAAAACAACAACTTCAGATTGTTTTCTTTGTTTTAATACGATCAACATACAACATAAAGCTGGAGCCTGAGGACAGTGTGTCCAAAATAGTACAAGCACAACATCACTATTAATCATAAAACACGTCAAGTTTATTTGAAAATTCTAAAGAAAAAGAACACACAAACACACAATGCCTCAGTGATTAACAGAACTGTTTCACAGATCACAGGGTGTCATTTCTCAGGCAGAAATGTAAATAAAAATAATGAAATCCTGTTCCCCAAACAAGTGCAAGAACCACAGAGTCAAGAATAGGTTAATTATACAAATAAAATAAAATCAATTAAAAACAATAGCACATCAACATAAAAACATATAAACATAAATCTGAAAGCGTTGCTCAAACTCCCGTAACAGTCCAGTTATTTTATCTTTGAACCGCTTCATGTCTGCCACATGTTGGGTCGCGCACACATTTTTCAGACAGGGGAAGTGAGCTGCATCACCACCGGCAAGTTGCGTCTCCCACAATGACAGCTTCAACTTGAAAGAACGTATGCTGTCATAATACTGCGTGACAACTTTGTTGCGCCCTTGCAGCTGTTTGTTCAAGTTATTCAGGTGCTCTGTAACATCCACCATAAATGCAAGGTCCGGCATCCATTCTGCGGAATGAAATTCTAACACTGGTTTGCCCTTTTCTTCCATGTACTGTTCAATTTCTTCTCGTAAATCAAAGAAACGCCTCAGCACAGCACCTCGGCTTAACCATCTTACCTCAGTGTGGTATGGCAGGCCATAGATGTGGTCTTTCTCTCTGAGAAGGCTGTCAAACTGACGGTGATTCAGGCTTCTGGATCGGATGAAATTAACAGTTTGGATGACCACCTTCATGACGTTATCCATCTTTAATGACTTGCAACACAAAGCCTCCTGGTGCAAAATACAGTGAAAAGTCAAAAAATCACGTCCTCCATTTGCAGATTGCACTTTCTCTCTGAACTTTGTCACAACGCCTGCTTTTTTCCCGATCATTGAGGGCGCACCATCTGTAGCCAGGCTGACAGCGGGACCAGTCCACTCCGACCCTGTCCAGCTCGCGCGACGAGTGCGGTAAAAATATCAGCTGCTGTCGTTGTATCTGTCATCGGCACCAACTCCACGAACTCCTCGGTGACGGTCAATGTGTCATCAACTCCGCGAATGAAAAAATGGCCAGTTGTGCAACATCTGTAATGTCTGTGCTTTCATCAATTGCAACCGAAAACGCAATAAATGACTTTACTTTTTGCTTCAACTGGCTGTCCAAATCCACTGAAAGATCGGAAATCCTGTCTGCAACTGTGTTTCTTGTCAGGCTGATATTTGCAAAAGCCTGCCGCTTTTCAGGGCACACAATCTCCGTTGCCTTCATCATGCATGTTTTTACAAATTCACCCTCACTAAATGGTTTTGAAGCCACTGAGATTTCATTAGCAATGAGGTAGCTAGCTTTCACTGCAGCGTCACTGATGTCTCGGCTGTGAGTAAACACAGACTGCTGTTTCTTCAGACCCGCCAACAGTTCATTCACCTTCTCTCATCTCCGCTGTCCTTGAAAGTTGTCATATTTGTCGGCATGAAGACTCACATAGTGGCGACTGAAGGTTATATTCTTTCAGCACTGCAACATGCTCTGAACACACCAAACATACAGCTTTCCCATTCAATTCCGTGATTAAATAGGATGACCATTTTTCTTGGAACACTCTGCACTCTGCGTCCACTTTTCTCTTTTTTTGACAGAGACATATTGGGGCAATGAGGGTGCCAAAGCACATAATGTTAAAAGTAGAAGCCGTAATAAATATCGCGGGCAAAACAAAGTAGCTCATTGGCTGCACGTGCTTGACCTACTTGCTCTGCCCCGGTATAAACAGTTTGCTTGCTTAACACAATTGCTATTGCGCCATCCAGTGGACGCAATTGGAACAGCAGTTTATTTTATTGAAAAATTGCAGCGCATTTTTATCCTTAAAAAAAAAAAATATATATATATATATATATATTTTTTTTTTATCATCTCGCGGGCCGGATTAAACCCGTTTGCGGGCCTGATCCGGCCCGCGGGCCGTACGTTTGACACCCCTGCTCTAGAACCACTGATTATTATTTGACCCTGCTGCTCATTTATGAACATTTGTACATCTTGAAGAACGATCTGGCCTTAATGGCCATGTACTCTTATAACCTCCACAGCCAGAGGAGGACTGGCCACCCCTCAGAGCCTGGTTCCTCTCTAGGTTTCTGCCTTTCTAGGGAGTTTTTCCTAGCCACCATGCTTCTACATCTGCATTTCTTGCTGTTTGGGGTTTTAGGCTGCTGATGTAAAAAGGACATTTATAAATACATTTTATTTCATTCATCTACATGCTTGTCGTCCTCACCAGGGTCTTGACCTAACCGCAGTTAGGCGTCGTAACAGACTTCAGTGGGCCAATGCTCACCTTCGAGGGCCACTGGCACGCTGGAGAAGTGTGCTCTTCACGGATGAATCCTGATTTCAACTGTACCGGGCAGATGGCAGACAGTGTGTATGGCGTTGTGTGGGCGAGCGGTTTGCTGTTAACGTTGTGAACAGAGTGCCCCATGATGGCGGTTGGGTTATGGTATGGGCAGGCATAAGCTACGGACAACTAACACAATTGCATTTTATCGATGGCAATTTGAATGTAGATACCGTGATAAGATCCTGAGGCCCATTGTCATGCCATTCATCCGCCGCCTTCCCCTCATGTTTCAGCATGATAATGCACGGCCCCAAGTCGCAAGGATCTGTACACAATTCCTGGAAGCTGAAAATGTCCCAGTTCTTCAATGGCCTGTATACTCACCAGACATGTCACCCATTGAGCATGTTTGGGATGCTCTGGATCGACAGCGTGTTCCAGTTCCCGCCAATATCCAGCAACTTCGCACAGCCATTGAAGAGGAGTGGGACAACATTCCACAGGCCACAATCAACAGCCTGATCAACTATGTGAAGGAGATGTGCCGTGTTGCATGAGGCAAATGGTGGTGACACCAGCTACTGACTGGTTTTCTGATCCACACCCCTACTCTTTTCTTTTCTTCTTAAGGTATCTGTGACCACAGCTGCGTATCTGTATTCAGTCATGTGAACTCAGTAACAACTTTGAAATTGTTGCATGTTGCGTGTGTATTTGCGCACTTGCCAACGCCATTGCACATTGTCAAGCCAAACATGTATTGCAAACAATGAGTTTGTATGACGGCACAAACAGACTGGGGCACTCAGGCTACAAGACAACGATACAGACCCCAATAAACAGTTTCAATAGTTTATTAAACTGAAACCACAATCTCAGTGATGCATGTTACAATCGCAGATAATGATCATTCAAATGTACAGATGTTCCCGTTTTAACATGGTGGGGAGTTAATGCATCACAGTTTAACTGCAGCTTCAATAAGTTACATGATATTGCCAAGACAAAAAGGAACAATTTTATTCAACAGGTATAGAACACACGGCTATATTGCAAGTCACTAATAAATCAAAGCCACGGTCAGTCTTCTGTCCTGGTTTCTCACAACTAATAGTCAGTAGTTGAGTGGTTATATTGTTAAAGTTCAGACTCCACAGACATCAGTGTCTCCTGGCCCAGTACTGTGCAAATTCCCAAACAATGGGAAATGTTTCTGATCAGTGATAAACACTTAATAGCATTAGTGATACTGTAGTATTTCTCTGTAAAATCATCTATCATCGTGTCAAGCAGTTTTGTACAATATTATTTTACTATAGAAATATAGATCAATTGCATGGCTACTCACTGCTGGAGGGCATGCACTACTGTGTATTGTACATGGATATAAAACTATAGTCAACCTGGTATGAAATACTGAAGGTAGGAAGACGCAGGGAGGAATGTCAGGGACATGGAAGGCTTCCCCTGCATAAAGGAATCCAAACAGCATCATCTCTCCCCAGTCTAACCATGATATAAGAAGTCAGTTAAACCCTCAAACCCCCACCCACCAATCCCACAAACACACATTCCCACACCATCTCATTCCACTTACTATTTGGTCTTTTTATTTTCATAACATTTGAATATACTGTAAATGCATTGTACCCATGTCTGCACAGGTCACATATACAGCAGAGGAGGCTTGTTGGAAGAGCTATAGGAGGAAGGGCTCATTGTAATGGCTGGAATGGAATTCATGGAACGGAGTCAAACATATGGTTTCCATGTTTGATACCGTTCAATTTATTCCATTTCAGCCATTACAATGAGCCCATCCTCCTTTAGCTCCTCCCACCAGCCTCCACTGATCTACAGTACGGGTCATGATATCCGAGGTGTAATGCTACCCAGAACACACATGCTGGACAGGACTGTTAGTCTCTACAGCTATCATATCAGACTAGATGGAATGGCAGGTTTTAGTCATCACCTGTAGAGAAAGGGAAAATATGATGAGTACAAAATATTGCCACAGAAAAACACGTCTTAAAATATTTTTTTTTACTGGATTTCCAAAAGACTATGTACAGTATATTTCCATGCAAGCAAAACACAAGATGACACCCACACTGATATCTGTGATTGTGTGGGAGCTTAAGCTGCAAGTGTACGTCAGCGAGAAAACAATAGATGCTCTCAGGTAAAGTCTATTAGAAGAATGGTGACAAAGAAAAACCGGAGTATGATGTAGACATGGCTTGAAATATCCTCAATCCAATCCAATATCAACCACAACATAACCAACTGACTCTGACTTCTATGGCTGTGTTTAGACAGGCAGCCCAATTCTGATATGTATTAGCTCTGAAAAAGATCTGATGTGAAAAGATCTGATATGATTGGTCAAAACACCAATAAGTGGAAAAGAGATCAGAATTGGGCTCCCTGTCTAAACTTTTTACAGAGTCCTGGTTTTAGTGTGCACTGAAAAAGAAAAAAAATAGCCTCAGTCTTCAGTCAAAAGCCCATCCTGAATCGATATAGCCTGTCAGAGACAAGTTAATTCAATCTGATGAGTGGCAGCCCTGGCTGTCATCAAGTTGCAGCAACAGCTGAGAGCTGCCTGCGCACCAGATGGACAACTAGCCCAAACTGACAAGAACAACAGAAATGTATTGATCTAATGGTCTCAGCTGGTCAAAGGCAATCGTGTAATGCAAAAAATATGCTGATGTCTGCAGCTGATCAAAATGTTATAGCTATGAGTCATCTCTCCATTATACATTTTTGGTGTGAAGTGATTGGTGTGTTAAGGAGTGTGGTGGAGGGAGGGAATACTCACTAGTGAAAAGGGAAGCCAGTGGAAGGCATTGAAGGAGAAAGCACACCATTGTTAAAGAACACAGACACAGTGCAATCAAACCAAGGCATCTACCAAAAGACATGCTTCACAGAAAGGTATGTTTCCATGTTGGATTGCTGAAAAACAGACCTATTTAGTAGACAATAATACTAGTGTGATGGTATGGACTCCTTGGGACTACTATTCTAAAAGGTATACTGCACCTTTCACAGACTTGTAAGCCCCCCGGAGGGAAATAAAATACTCTAGATCAGAGTTCTGTATCAACACACACTGCCAGCCAAGTTGCGCCTAATAAGCATGAAGCATTCAAAGACACATTTTCTATATTCAAGTATGTGCCCATACAAAAACCACACTGTATAGAAATGATCTAGACACCACATTAGGTCAGTCCTGGTAAAGAAATACAAAAACACTTTGATTCAAAGGGTTCATGAGTGTATTTTTCTTGAAATATAAAAAACAAAACATTGGGGGACTTATGTGTCGCAAGTTCATGGTTGGAGCAGTCAATTGGAAAACCTGTATTTTAAAAGTAAATTATTTTTGTAGCCTTTTCTCTCCTTTGAATCAAAATCATGACCCACATACAGATGGCAACATTTACATCCTTTATCCCCACCCAATCCTGCCAACAAAACAACAAAAATAAATGTAATAAAAGTCATGTCAAATAAAAAATACAAAGACAAAATACCCTTAATAAAAAATACTGAGGAATGGCCAATTAGTTTTTTGTTTTCTGCACAAGGAAATAGGGGCACACATCAGGTGTCATAACTATATTGACTAAATGTTGAATAAAGACTAAAGCCATGTAGGGGAAAGCATCTAGAAATGAGCAAAATGGATCGTATTGATGTAGCTGTGCTCTGCCTAGTGCAGAAAAACTGGCTTTTCAAATCAAAAAGTTTAAAAAATAAAGAAATCCATAAAGGTAATTTTTACATTGATGTGGGGGAGACGACTAAATGAAAAACCCAGTACAGTTCATGCTAGGTCAAAGAACATGCAGCTTCCATTTTTAGGATACTTTTGTTTCAATTTCAGCGATGCATACACACACAACCACTCCACAAACCCTTATCTTACCCATCTCCTGCTATCTGGTGCTTGTCCATCGGCTCTGAAAGAGTTCTAAGTTTATACTGAAGACAACGGTAAACATTAAAAGGTAACCCTAACCATTCTCTTAGCCACTCCTCCTGCAATCCGTTCCAACAATTTACAAAGTGATGAACAAAAACAAAAAAGTTGCATAAAATAGTGTTAAATCTCTGTACAGGTCAATGGACTGCTTTTAAATATCTAAATTTGTATACTCGTATGAAAAGGGCAGCGCAAAAAGAACCAGGAATTGATTATTTGTACTGTAGTGAAATTAGACAAAATGATAATCTCAAATCATTAAAATATTCTAATTTAAAAGGCAATATCGACAATAACAAAAACTGACATTATTTTCTGTTTGAACCAGCAAAAAGTCCACAGCTACAGGAGTGACGGTCAAACTGACACTCACACAAAAGCCTCACCCACTCACAAAAGGCCTTTTCGATTGTTACATTTTTATATTATTTGTTAAGTTTGTGTGTTAAACTAGGTCCTTCTCATGCACGCTCGGCAGGCACACTCCAAGTCTACACAAACACACACACACTAACTATGCACACACTGGAGGAGAGAGAGGGGGTTGTGCTCAAGTCAGTCAGGACCAGAACATGTCTGCCATGTTAGTGTCGGTGCTGTAAATCCACAGCACCAGGGGGAGGGTGAGGGCCACAAAGGGCCAGGAGATGCCCTCCATGCATGCAGAGAGAGAGCAGCCTTTGCTGCTGGGCTTCTCCAGCTCTTTACCAGGGTAGTTCTCCATGTAGTTCCTGGCTGCTAACTTTAGGACCTCGTCCAGCAGGAGGACGGGCAGGGAGAGCTTCAGCACCATCAGCCACTGGGTCAGGTTCAGAGGGGTAATCTGGAAGATGATCTGTAGAGGAGAGGATAGCAACATGGGTGAAGATGATAACCTCTCCTGCTTTTTCAGTTTCTCTACCCATCCCACCCGTTACACTAGCATTTAATTGTTCTAGAAATCATTTCTGGTAGCCTCAGGTTTATTATTATTGCAGGTAGTCTCACCGGCAGGGGCTCCACATAGAGGATAAGGAAATGCAGGGACATGGAAAGGCAGATGGCTCCCAGCAGCCACACGTTCTCCCAGGGGGGCATACGCAGCAGGGACTGGTTCTCTGACACACTGGGGGAAACAGAGAGAAGAACTGGGTTAAGTCATTGATTGAAACCCATTTGGGAGCCATTTGCCCAACATTTGACCATGTGTACCAGATTAATTTCACAACATTATGCTACTAATGTCAAGCCTAAATCAACAGTGGGGAAGTTTTAAATGAGAGCAGGAACACGAAAGATGTAGTGGCATAGTCTGACCTGTTGAGGGCGTTGCACATCTCGATGGTGACAAGCACAGACAGGGCCATGGTCATGGGGTAGGGGGACTCAAACAGCTCACACTCCAAACCCTCAAACTCTGGGTTCTCAGGACCACACTGCAGGAAGTGGCTCTGTGGGAAGAGGAGAAAAGCCGCTCAGTAAGAGTGCCTGTGTGTGTGCGTGCGCCTGCGTTTCAGAGTGTATGTGTGCATTGTATTGGCATTGTTCTCCTACCAGTTGGTAAAAGGTGATCCTGGGTCCGTCCTCAGCAGCGACGAACCACCAGGCAGCAGCACCAACTGTAGCCACACCCACATAGCCTAAAGAGGCAGAGCACAGGAGACACACATGGCTATCTAGATACACACAACAGCCTAAACACTTGTTCAACTAATATTTCACTTCTGTGAAGGTTTCTTCTCCACAGAGCGCAGGTGAACTCACATCCTATGGCGAGGTATCTGAAGAAGAGCCATCCAGAGATGAGGGGCTCGCGGGCGTTGCGGGGGACCTTGTTCATGATGTCCAGGTCGGGGGGGTTGAAGCCCAGTGCAGTGGCAGGGAGGCCGTCCGTCACCAGGTTAACCCACAGCAGCTGGACAGGGATCAGAGCCTCGGGGAAGCCTAGAGCAGCCGTCAGAAAGATGCTGTAGGAATGGTAGAATAACATTATTTACATGAGGATGGAGGCTTGTTACCCTGGCACTGAGGACCTTTTATTGATTTTCTCACTGAAGAGAGGAGATGTGGGTGTGAGTCCCAAATGCCACCCTATTCCCTATATAGTGCACTACTATTGACCAGTGCCCTATCGGGTCGAAAGTAGTGCCCTGGTCAAAAGAAGTGAACTTTAAATAGAAATAGGGTGCCATTTGGGACAAAGCCATGATCCTTACCAGACAACCTCTCCCACATTGGAGGAGATGAGGTAGCGGATGAACTGCTTCATGTTGTTGTAGATGGCCCTGCCCTCCTCCACAGCCGCCACGATGGTAGAGAAGTTGTCATCGGCCAGGACCATCTCAGAGGCTGACTTAGCTACAGCCGTGCCGGAACCCATGGCGATGCCAATCTCTGCCTTCTTCAGAGCAGGGGCGTCGTTCACTCCATCACCAGTCTGGTCATGGGGAAAGGACAGGGCATGGTTAGCCATCTAAACTACTTTTCTACAGGATACGTTTAGAGCTTTTGACTAAATCACATATGGATTAGAGGTTACATTACATGCTGAGGGCTCATCATGAAGGCTTATCAATCATGAAAGCCAAACCACAAAGTGTAGTTTCAGTTAAATGCTGCACAGAAACTGTGATGAGGCAGGTCTCTGGAGGACCTTGTCTCACTCACCATGGCTGTGATCTCGTCCATGGACTGCAGGAACTCCACGATCTTGGATTTATGGGACGGCTCCACGCGGGCGAAGCAGCGGGCGTTCACCACCGCGTCTCGCTGGGCGGCCGGCGACAGGTCGTCAAACTCGCGGCCGGTGAAGGCCATGGAGGAGACATCGTCTTTGTCACTGAAGATGCCGATGCGGCGGCAGATGGCAACGGCTGTGCCTTTGTTGTCGCCGGTGATCATGATGACGCGGATGCCGGCTAGGCGGCACAGCTTGATGGAGGCAGCTACCTCGGCCCTGGGAGGGTCCAGCATGCCCACGCAGCCCACAAACGTCAGGTCCGTCTGGGGAGAGACACAGGGGGAAAGAGACAGTCAGACCAGAGTCTTGGATTTGGCTCACTCACAATGCCTCATCCGTATGATCGAAATCTTTCGTTTTTGAAATATACACTATTTTTGCAGCCTCATCACGTTTCTCCTATACAGTAAGTCCCAGTATTTAAGGTGTCTGGGGTTGTCCTTTCTCTGAATAAATGCTCTGCTATTTCTGTCACTCTCACTTCATTATGATCCCCCACTCCCTCACCTCGTATTCAATGAAGCGGTTTGAGTCTTCCAACACCATGTTCTCTTTGGCAATGGGGTTGTCCTTTGTGGCCAGGGCCAGGCAGCGCAGTGTGTCGCGCCCAGTCCCGTACTCCCTGATCACTGACAATACCTTGTCCTTGATGCCCGGGGTCAGGGGCACTTTGTTCCCGCCCACACGGATGTGAGTGCACCTGTCAATCACTCCTTCTGGGGCTCCCTGGAGAAAGGGGGACAGAGATAGGAACTCAAACTAGAGGAAATAAAGCATCAGCCTCTGCTCCTTTACTACATACTGTACATTAAACTACAAAATGACACTGGCTCGTAAAGTACACAAATCCAAATCATTTATCATAGTTATTATGATGTGGCATCTAGAACTATGTCCCAAATGACACCCTATTCCCTATATAGTGCCTTACTGGGCCCTGGTCAAAAGTAGCGCACTATATAGCGAATTTCTCAGGTGTCCATATGGTCTACTATCCGAGAAAAACTGTAGATGGATTCTCATAATTACCTTAACAAACATCTTGCCAATGGAGGAGCGGGCCTTGTTGGGGGTGCAGTACACAGACATGGACTTCCTGTCTCTGGAGAACTCCAGGGTGAACTCCTTCTTCATCAGCTGCTTGATCACCTGTACCACACAGTGAAAAAACACAGACCAACACATCCTTAACAAGGAGGAGTGGAACAGCACAACCTGGGGGATGTCTGATGGAATAGGACCACACTCAGGTATGCGTCCTAAATGGCACCCTATTCCCTATATAGTGCACTACTTTTGACCACCAGGGCCCATAGGGCTCAGGTCAAAAGTAGTGCACTATAAAGGTAATAGGGTGACATTTGGGACCAACACTCAGTTTTATAATTCTTTCACAGGAGAATCATGTTGGGATTAAGAGAGTAGCCAATGGTGGCTTACAGAGTTGCAGGCATTGGCTCTCTCGATCTTGGACAGTCCCTTGACGTCGGTGTCAAACACGTTCATCTTCTCCACCAGGCAGGTAAGGGCAGTCTCTGTGGCCTCGCCAACCTTCTCATACACACCTTTGGTCTGAGGAAAAAACACACCAGATAGTAGCAATGAACAACTAAAAAAACATGTACAGTGGGGAAAAAAAGTATTTAGTCAGCCACCAATTGTGCAAGTTCTCCCACTTTAAAAGATGAGAGAGGCCTGTAATTTTCATCATAGGTACTCGTCAACTATGACAGACAAAATGAGAAAAAAATATCCAGAAAATCACATTGTAGGATTATTAATGAATTTATTTGCTAATTATGGTGAAAAATAAGTATTTGGTCAATAACAAAAGTTTCTCAATACTTTGTTATATACCCTTTGTTGGCAATGACACAGGTCAAACGTTTTCTGTAAGTCTTCACAAGGTTTTCACACACTGTTGCTGGTATTTTGGCCCATTCCTCCATGCAGATCTCCTCTAGAGCAGTGACGTTTTGGGGCTGTCGCTGGGCAACACGGACTTTCAACTCCCTCCAAAGATTTTCTATGGGGTTGAGATCTGGAGAATGGCTAGGCCACTCCAGGACCTTGAAATGCTTCTTACGAAGCCACTCCTTCGTTGCCCGGGCGGTGTGTTTGGGATCATTGTCATGCTGAAAGACCCAGCCACGTTTCATCTTCAATGCCCTTGCTGATGGAAGGAGGTTTTCACTCAAAATCTCACGATACATGGCCCCATTCATTCTTTCCTTTACATGGATCAGTCGTCCTGGTCCCTTTGCAGAAAAACAGCCCCAAAGCATGATGTTTCCACCCCCATGCTTCACAGTAGGTATGGTGTTCTTTGGATGCAACTCAGCATTCTTTGTCCTCCAAACACGACGAGTTGAGTTTTTACCAAAAAGTTATATTTTGGTTCCATCTGACCATATGACATTCTCCCAATCCTCTTCTGGATAATCCAAATGCACTTTAGCAAACTTCAGACGGGCCTGGACATGTACTGGCTTAAGCAGGGGGACACGTCTCGCACTGCAGGATTTGAGTCCCTGGCGGTGTAGTGTGTTACTGATGGTAGGCTTTGTTACTTTGGTCCCAGCTCTCTGCAGGTCATTCACTAGGTCCCCCCGTGTGGTTCTGGGATTTTGCTCACCATTCTTGTGATCATTTTGACCCCACAGGGTGAGATCTTGCGTGGAGCCCCAGATCGAGGGAGATTATCAGTGGTCTTGTATGTCTTCCATTTTCTAATAATTGCTCCCACAGTTGATTTCTTCAAACCAAGCTGCTTACCTATTGCAGATTCAGTCTTCCCAGCCTGGTGCAGGTCTACAATTTTGTTTCTGGTGTCCTTTGACAGCTCTTTGGTCTTGGCCATAGTGGGGTTTGGAGTGTGACTGTTTGAGGTAGTGGACAGGTGTCTTTTATACTGATAACAAGTTCAAACAGTTGCCATTAATACAGGTAACGAGTGGAGGACAGAGGAGCCTCTTAAAGAAGAAGTTACAGGTCTGTGAGAGCCAGAAATCTTGCTTGTTTGTAGGTGACCAAATACTTATTTTCCACCATAATTTGCAAATAAATTCATTAAAAATCCTACAATGTGATTTTCTGGATTTTTTTTTCTCAATTTGTCTGTCATAGTTGACGTGTACCTATGATGAAAATTACAGGCCTCTCTCATCTTTTTAAGTGGGAGAACTTGCACAATTGGTGGCTGACTAAATACTTTTTTTCCCCACTGTATATCCACAACAGAATGGGGAAGACCACTGATATTCAAAACAATAAATGAACCACTGATAAAGGCTTATGTGACCGGGCCTTTTCAACCAGCAGGAACCTAACAGTGACATTTATAAAGGATACAAACCTCATTGTAATCCAGGGAGGAGTCGTTACACAGGGCACAGATGGAGGCCATCTCCACCAAGCCATCATACTGGGAGGACTTCACTTGTTTACCATCATGGTACCTGTAATAAAAGACAACAGCCATGAAAAAGGGGGAACAGTGAGCTCAGGTATGTTGTGGTGTATTGATAATGTGACTACACGTGTGTTTCATTGTGTGTGCGCGCGTGTGTGTGTGTTCGTTCTGTATGTCTGTCTACTCACACTTGTCCCTCAGGTGCGTATGTGGAGCCAGTGATTGTGAACTCCTTCAGGGAGCAGCTATCGCCTGCAGCCTGGTCAATAATGAACATCTAGAACACAAACACAGGGAGAGAACGTGTCAGGTCACACACACACACACACACACACACACACGTTTCCTTATGGACGTAAAGCGTCCGCATACAGCATTGCTGAGGTCGTCTTAGTTGCGCAATTTTACATTAACTAAGATGTTTGATGCAGTATTTCTCAAGTGAAAAAATGTGCATGAAAACTAGTCATCTCTCGTTGAATGACATTTCATTGAAGAATCCTGTCCATAGTTCCCTCTCCAACCAGGAGCTGACCAATCACAGACGAAGGGGCGTAGCCTTTGGCTACCGAACTACATGAACAGTCGAAAAAAAACAAACAGCCGAACACCAAAATGGACAAAAATTTGCACAATTTGCACTAACTGTTTTGACTTGGAAGCACGCGACAGGCTTTACACAACTGGCAGTTCTCTAGATCCCCTGAATCAACCTAACACTGTATGCCACTGCTTTGGAAAGCGGCCATTTTACGGGCTCCAGACCAATTATGCTATTCTGTGTATTTTTGGCCACTAATTGTAACTTTTTTTGTAAATAATGTTTCCGCCATCGTTTCCTATGACCGAAAAGAGCTTCTGGACATCAGAATAGCTACCACTAACCTCGATTTGGACAAGGACTTCTACTTCAATGAGTCGGAGGAGAAAGACATTGATTATCCTGTACCAGGCCCAAATCCCCGACACTTGTGGAAGGCGAAGACTGCGATATAGAGGCCGGCGCGCGGGCACCTTGATTAGACTACGGCGGCGAGAGAATAAAATCGCCTCCACCCTCTGTTCTATTTGCGAATGTACAATTGCTAGAGAATAAACTGGATGAGCTCTGTTCGAGACTATTCTATCAACGGGACATCCAGAACTGTAATATACTATGCTTCTCGGAGTCATGGCTGAATAAGGACATGGATAATAACATCTAACTCGTTTTTCTATGCATCGGCAGAATAGTACGGCAGTCTGGTAAGATCGTGGGGGGGGTTGAGTCTCTCAACAACAGCTGGTGTGCGATCTCTAATATTAAGAAAGTCAAGGTTCTGCCCACTTTAGTTACAATACCTCATGATAAGCTGTAAACCATACTCTAAAAAATAAAATACAAAATAAATAAAAAAAGAGTTTCTGTATTTTTTACAGCTGTCTATTTACCACCACAAACTGATTCTGGCACTAAGACCGCACTCAAGGAGCTGTATAGGGGCCATAAACAAACAAGAAAATGCTTATCCAGAGGCGGCGCTCTAGAAGCCATGGATTACAGGCAGCATCCACACTGAGCTAAAGGCTAGAGCTGCCACTCGAGACAGCCTATAGGGAGGTCAGAGACCTTGCAGTGTGATGCCAGGACAACAACTTCTCCCTCAAAGTGGGCAAGACAAAGGAGCTTATCGTAATACCGAAACAGAGGGCCGAACACACCCCCATTCACATCGACAAGGCTGTAGTGGAGCGGGTCGAGAGCTTCAAGTTCCTCGGTGTCCACATCACTAAGGACCTATCATGGTCCAAACACATCAACACAGTCATGAAGACGGTAGGACAACGCCTCTTCTCCCTGAGGAGGCTAAAAAGATTTGGCATGGGCCCTCAGATCCTCAAAATGTTATACAGCTGCACCATTGAGAGCATCTTGCCCACCGCTTGGTATGGCAACTCAAGCGGTACTGGAGCACCAAGTCTGGGACCAAAAGGCTCCTGAACAGCTTCTACTTCCAAGCTGCTGAACAGTTAACCAAATGGCTACCCGGACTATTTACATTGACCCCCTTTATTATTTATTTATCCTAATTTTATGGGACTGACTCTCTTGCACTGTCTCTATGCACACTCACTTGACTCTACCCACGCACCTGACTCTCTTCACATACGCTGCTGCTACTCTGGTTATTATATATCCTGATTGCCTAGTCACTTTTACCCCTAACTACATGTACATACTGTATTAACCTCAATTACCTCGTACCCCTGCACATTGCCTTGGTACTGGTACTCCTTGTATATAGCCTTGTTAGCTTTTATTGTGTTATCTCCTTTTTTAATGAGCAAATATTTCATACTTTTGAACTCTGCACTGTTGTGAACGGGCTCGTAAGTAAGTATTTCACTGTAAAGTCTACACCTGTTGTATTTGGCGCATGTGACCAATAAAATTTGATTTGAGCCCACTGATCTACATGCAGTAGTAGCACAGCCTACCCAGTAGGGGGCAGCACATCAGACAACTGCAATACTATTAGAGCACTGATAAACCCTAACCCCAATTAATGAAATAATTGCTACTGTGCCTTGGGAAAAAAACACTAAGGATTAAGCACACTTTACACTGGTGGCTATGGGTCTCTTGGAGAGGTGTTCTAGACAAGGGTACTAATTTATGTCCATGCTGGGATGAATGTGTGGATGTGACCTCTACCAGCAGACGGCGGGACAGGGGAGGGAAAGAGAGAGGAGGAGACGGGAGAGAAAAAGCAGACAGGGATAGGGTTAGAGGAGATAGAGAGATGGAGAAGAAGTGGGAGCATGTAAGTGAGAGAAACACAGAGAGCAGTAATAGGGCAAGCCTGCCTCCACAGATGGCATGCCACAGAGAGACACACACACAGGACGCGCGCATGCATACATACATACATACATACATACATACATACATACACACACACACACACAGGACGCGCGCATACATACATACACACACACGACGCGCGCGCACACACACAGGATGCGCGCATACATACACACAGGACACGCGCGCACACACACACACACACAGGACGTGCGCACACACACACAGGATGTGCGCACACACACAGGACGCGCGCATACACACAGGACGCGCGCATACATACACACACACACACACAGGACGCGCGCACACACACACACAGGACGCGCACACACACACACAGGACGCGCACACACACACAGGACGCGCGCACACACACAGGACGCGCGCACACACACACAGGACGCGCACACACACACAGGACGCGCACACACACACACAGGACGCGCACACACACACACACACGACGTGCACACACAAGACGCGCGCACACACACACGCAAGACGCGCGCACGCACACACAGAGTGAGACTAATCTCCCGGCGCCGGCTTTGCAGAGAAGCAAGGCAGGATGGAGAGATGGAGAGAAATATCAAAATAAAAGTATGAACCGGTGTTGTCTTTCCCTTCTCCCCTCCTGAGGCACAGTACAGACTTCAAAAGAGCTGTGACGTCAGGGATGCTTTACCAAAAACACAATGAATTAAGAAAAACATTCCTCTACTCCAGCTGGCTAATTTTAGAGTTACCCGTCTTACACAGCAGCCGAATTCCAGATTCTGTTATTGCAGTATCGGTACAGGAATAGTTCAAAAGTATATATGCTAGGAAGTTTTGCATTGGAAAACAATTTCTTTGTTATCTTTAAACAAGATGCTGCTTCCAATCTTTCCCCTCCCTCTGTATTCCAAGAACTGAACCATGCTGCCATGTTATGCTGAGCTGTTTTGATTATGCTGAGCAGTGTTGCGTGGAAATGTATTGTGTAATGTTGTGCGTGCCGTGCCTTGTGCTGTGTTTGCGTGCAGACACCCTCTCAGCACAGACCACTCAAAATCAGAAAGAGATAGAAAGAGTGAAGGGGGAGAGATCTAAAACAAATTTTGAACTGGGTCGTTCGAGCCCTGAATGCTGATTGGCTGACAGCCGTGGTATATCAGACTGTATACCACGGGTAAGACATAGCATTTATTTGTACTGCTCTAATTACGTTGGTAACCAGTTTATAATAGCAATAAGGCACCTCGGGGGCTTGTGATATATGACCACTATACCACGGCTAAGGGCGGTGTCCAGGCACTCCATGTTGCGTCGTGAATAAGAACAGCCCTTAGCCGTGGTATATTGGCCATATATCACAAGCCCCCAAGGTGCCTTATTGCTTAAAGAGAGAATGAGAGGGAGATAAGAGGGAAAGGTATAAGGATGAAGAAGAAGAGAAAGAGGGAATGAAATGTGAGAATAGTAGGAGACGGCAGAAAATAAGATAGAAATTATACAGGAGTGATGCAGTGGAAGAGAACAGCAGTGTCGAAGACCATTGGGGAAAGAGGCTTGGGAGTGGTAATGCATTATGGTCCATATTCAGGGATTTTGGCCCGCGGGCCACCTGTTGCCCATCCCCCTGAATATGAATGACTGTGTGTGTGACTCATCACCAATCTGAGGGCAGTGAAATCACCAGAAACTCAGCTAAACATTTGTTCAATTCAGGAAATCTGTTCCCACAAATAAAAGACACGTGATTGTGTCTCAATGTAATAAAGGTATTAAATGATTGTTATTTTCAAATTTGCAGTGTACAAATTATTAGAATTATGTTTCAGCCTCCCGACCATCCGCAACCGACAAAGATCGGCCAGTGGCTGAACCTAGCTGCCTACCCCTGGCATAAAGTGTTCAGCAGTTGCATTTAATCAATCTAATATGATGCAATTCAATAAATATAGGAATAATTTCATAGCCTCCACTTCCCAATCTCATTTAAACCGTGATAGCAAATAAATGAATCATTCGTTATACTGCTTTGCCTTTCAACCGCTACAATACCCTGGGGATAAGTCCACACTGTCAGTAGACGCTGTCAATACTGCTTTATTGCCAGGGGGTTTCTGATGCCAAATCAGTGGGAAAGTTTTCACTGGAATGGATTGTTCATGGTTGCCAAGAACATAGCCTTCTCCTTAAGCAGGTATACTGCTACATAAACTAGCAAAGGCTAATCAAGTTGAGCTCAGAAAGCCCTAAAACTCCATCTGATTAAACATGCTAATATAAATGTGGAATAGGCTGCTGTAGGCTCTGTTTAGCTCAGCTGGACCCCTCCCTGCCAGTGCAGAAAGCTCGTCCCAGGAGGCAAGGTGTGAGGAGGTGTTTTTTGCATTGAGCAGCTGGAGATTTGCATTTCCACTGGCAGGACTTCAGATGCTCACCGGCTGGGTCTCATATATTGACTTGCCACTGTCACCTTCCCAGGATTCTCCATGGTAAAAGTGTTTCCAAGCAGTAGCACACAAACAAGGCTAGAATCATTGATTTAGGTAAGAATATTTTTCACTACTAAGGTAATGTTAGTTTTAATACCCTGAGTGTTGGACGTAACCATAATACGAAACATCAGCCATTCCTACTAAAAACCCTTCCCACCATACCACCACCCATATCCCCATGGTGCTCTGGGGATGGGGACTCACCCTGCAGACAGACATCTGGTTGGTGGTGAGGGTGCCGGTCTTGTCGGAGCAGATGACGGAGGTGCAGCCCAGGGTCTCCACAGAGGGCAGGCTGCGGACAATTGCGTTCTTCTTGGCCATCCGGCGGGTTCCTAGAGCCAGACAGGTGGTGATGACAGCGGGCAGACCTGGTAAAGAGAGAGATGGCAATAAGAGGGGGTTAGACATACTAACTATGCTGGAGCCCAATGTATTGCTTTCTGTATATTATAGACTGCTTCCCCTCACTCCTCATTCCCACTCTCCTAGTGACTCTTACCCTCAGGGATGGCGGCCACGGCCAGGGCCACAGCAATCTTGAAGTAGTACACAGCGCCGCGGATCCAGGAGCCTCCATGGACGGGGTCGCTGAAGTGGCCAATGTTGATGAGCCACACAGCGATGCAGATCAGGGAGATTACCTTAGACAGCTGCTCCCCGAACTCATCCAGCTTCTGCTGCAGAGGCGTACGCTCCTGCTCCGTGCACGCCATCTCGTCCCGGATCTTGCCAATCTCCGTGTGGACGCCCGTGGCCACCACAACGCCCACCGCCTTACCCGCTGCTATGTTTGTACCCTGTGAAGGAGAGAGGAGAGGTGGTGAGACAACAGGTGTACACTGCTGAGGGTTGTAATAACACTGAGGACACCTGAAATACACTGGGGACCTGAACAAGTGGGGGAGGAACAGTAAAAAACTGGAGAAGAAGAGGACGAGGGGTTAAGGATAAGAGGTCTGACATCAAAATCCCAGAGAGGAACATGTAACGGAGATAAGGGAAAGGGGGAGAAAAGGAGATTATAATTATTGGGTTAGCTAAACGTGAAAGAGGATCATGTACTGAAGAGACAATAGAAGGTGAAAGGGGAATGGGGGAGAGAGGTCTTTAATGGTTTTCTAGATACTCACACAGAAGAGCATGTTCTTCTTGTCCTGGTTGACAGCCCGGGGGTCAGGTACCGGGTCAGTGTGTTTGATCACAGAGACAGACTCCCCTGCAGGAGGAGAGAAAGAGAGGGATGAGGACGATCAAACAACGCCGCCCTTACACAGAGCAATGTGGTGATGGGTTGACATTTTGGGGAAGATGGGTGTGAATTGACTTCACAGCTGACTGAGCAGGGCTGCCAATTACAAAATGCTGCATCCGAGGGGACTTTCACACTCCTGAGTCTGCACTGCAGGGGGATGCAAGGCCTAGTGGGTAATCAGCTGAGCAAGCTCTGCACTGTTCTGATAGGCTGAGACAGACTGTTTTTCACAGATTATAGCCATTAATGGGAGGAGAGGGAAAAGCAGCTGAAATACCACAAACTCCGCTACCAATTAAGGCAGTGGAGCAAGACCGGGGTTTCAGGACTAGCTTCTCATAACCCTCTTCCCTCTCGCTTCCATATCGCTCTCTCCCTCTGTCAGCCTCTCCTCATTCTCCTCCCTCTCTATACTGTATTGACTAAGAACTGCTGACCTCTTCTTGAATAAAGGTTCAGGGAGTCATTCGGAGAGAAATTATCTTGTTCTCACACTGACTGTTTCAATGTCATTCTCAAGTGGTGACTCAACCCGGAGTCATTCATCAGCCCATATAACCCAACTCACAAACACCGGCAACTACATACAAGTTCTACACAAAGATTTAGCAAACCTAAATAAGATTAATATTGTAAATGCCTGTAACATTGTGTTCTTGCTGTGCTTTTATGGATGCAGGAGCAATGGCAAGGAATGTTTAAAACTACACTATATATACAAAAGTATGTGGACACCCCTTCAAATTAGTGGATTCGGCTATTTCAGCCACAACATTGCTGACAGGTGTATAAAATCGAGCACACAGCCATGCAATATCCATAGAAAAACATTGGCAGTAGAATGGCCTTACTGAATTGCCTAGTGACTTTCAATGTGGCACCGTCATAGGATGCCACGTTTCCAACAAGTCAGTTCGTCAAATTTCTGCCCTGCTAGAGCTGCCCCGGTCAACTGTAAGTGCTGTTATTGTGAAGTGGAAACATCTAGGAGCAACAACGGCCCAGCCGTGAAGTGGTTTGCATAGTACCAACTGTAAAGTTTGGTGGAGGAGGAATAATGTCTGGGCTGTTTTTCATGGTTCGGGCTAGGCCCCTTAGTTCCAGTGAAGGGAAATCTTAACGCTAAAGCATACAATAACATTCTAGACAATTCTGGCTTCCAACTTTGTGGCAACAGTTTGGGGAAGACCCTTCCCTGCTTCAGCATGACAATGCCCCAGTGCACAAAGCGAGGACCAAACAGAAATGGTTTGTCGAAATATGTGTGGAAGAACTTGACTGGCCTGCACAGAGCCCTGACCTCAGCCCCATCGAAAACGTTTGGGATGAATTGGAACGCCAACTGGGAGCCAGGTCTAATCGACCCAACATCAGTGCCCGACCTCACTAATGCTGTTGCGGCTGAAAGGAAACAAGTCCCTGCAGCAATGTTCCAGCATCTAGTGGAAAGCCTTCCCAGAACAGTGGAGGCTGTTATAGCAGCAAAGGGGGGACCAACTACATATTAATGCCCATGATTTTGGAATGAGATGTTAGACAAGCAGGTTGAAAAGAAACGAGGCCAAGGCCTAGATCTCACCTGTCAGAATGGACTGGTCCACCCTCAGGGTTGTGGATTTGATGGATGTGAGTCGAATATCTGCAGGAACTTTGTCGCCAACTGTGGAGAAAAACAAACATAATGGGGGGAGAGACCATTAAAGGAAAAATCCACTCAAAACCACTAATTCCTTTAATTTACAGTGTTAAATAACACTCATATGTGAGAACAATATTTTCTGTGAATAAATGTTTCATTTTGGTGTTATAATAAGGTTGGTATCAACATGGAAAACTGTTGTGGAAATCTGTTGCAGCTCAAGTCAACTACAAAATCCACAATGCAATGCTCTCTCTATGGGCTGTCTGGCTGGCTAGCTAGCAAGCAAACATCGCTACACACAATAATACCAAAGACAATATCAGCATGTAAAGTAGCTAGTTAGCTGTAAAATTGCCTGTAAAATCAATTTAGGAGTCTACATTCTCACTATTTCAACCTGCTGATCGATGTGCCTCAGAGTGGAGTCTGGCATTCGCAACAGCAGATATACTTTTGAGGAGATGGGAAACGTTGCCCATGCTAGTAAAATGGGCTGTGCGGTGTATTCTGAGATGTGAGAAAATTAACTTGCCATCTGTAATATCGTATAGCTTTGGAATCTTGACATTACGCACTTTCTAGGAAAACAGGCACGTTTCTCGACATACAGTTGAAGTCGGAAGTTTACATACACTTAGGTTGGAGTCATTAAAACCATCTTTCAACCACTCCACAAATTTCTTGTTAACAAACTATAGTTTTGGCAAGTCGGTTAGGACATCTACTTTGTGCATGACACAAGTAATGTTTCCAAAAATTGTTTACAGACAGATTATTTCACTTATAATTCACTGTATCACTGCACCTGTACACAGCCATTCTGAAATTAGCCCACCCAACTACCTCATCCCCATATTGTTATTTATTTTGCTAATTTGCACCCCAGTATCTCTATTTGCACATCATCTTTTGCACATCTATCATTCTAGTGTTAATACGAAATTGTAACTATTTTGCACTATGGCCTATTTATTGCCTTACCTCCATAACTTACTACATTCGCACACACTGTATATATATTTTCTGTTTGTATTTTTGACTTTGTTTTGTTTAACCCATATGTAACTCTGTGTTGTTGTTTTTAATCGCACTGCTTTGCTTTATCTTGGCCAGGTCGCAGTTGTAAATGAGAACTTGTTCTCAACTGGCTTACCTGGTTAAATAAAGGTGAAATAAAAAAATAAAATAAAATCACAATTCCAGTGGGTCAGAAGTTCACATACACTAAGTTGACTGTGCCTTTAAACAGCTTAGAAAATGTGTGGGCAGAACTGAAAAAGTGTGTGTGAGCAAGGAGGCCTACAAACCTGACTCAGTTACACCAGCTCTGTCAGGAGGAATGTGCCAAAATTCCCCCAACTTATTGTGGGAAGCTTGTGGAAGGCTACCCCCGAAACTTTTGACCCAAGTGAAACAATTTAAAGGCAATGCTACCAAATACTCATTGAGTGTATGTAAACTTCTGACCCACTGGGAATGTGATGAAAGAAATAAAAGTTGAAACAAATCATTCTATTATTCTGACATTTCACATTCTTAAAATAAAGTGGTGATCCTAACTGACCTAAGACAGGGAATTTACCTTCTCAAAGTCAAATGTTTAAATGTATTTGGCTAAGGTGTATGTAAACTTCCGACTTCAACTGTATACACTTGACTTTGAGAAGGGATTGCGTGACGGTTAGCTTAGCAACCGCGTGACGCAGCATAACAACGTGAACATGATTAGACGACAGTCTGCTAGGTGAGGCGTTATACGTTTCCTATAATATCTCTAGCAACGGCACCATGCAATGCACCCTGGACAGAAGAGGCAGACAAATAGGAAAAATGTGCTAGACCCTCCGTTAAATTACTAATTTCTCGAGGTAGGAATATCGCAAAAATATGATCAATGGCTCATTCGAGAGAAAACATCCTCCCAAGTTATGACATCGGCCAGTATTGAAATCGGACATGTATGATAGCCGTTTTTGCAAACTAAAAGTAATATTCCTATTACCTTTCAGTGTAGTGCTAGCGACTTTATCACAGTGCTACGTCATACCGGCCGGATTTCTGCCTGCTTGAAAGGCAATAACTCAGATACACGTTAAAACATGAAATGTGCCAGGGAATTGATAGAACATCGCAGATGCACAAAAACAATATAACATTCAAAATGGGTGAACCTTTCCTTTAAGTACAACTAGAGCAGGGCTGAGTTGAGTGGATTATACTGAAGGAGGATACCTTTATTGGATTACATTCTAACCTGTAGTTCACAGATTAAGCACAAGACATCTAAACAAATTAGGCATAAGGTGCATGAGGATGGGGCAATTTGACATTTTGAAGGCATAATTGAGTCAAGAGATGTTAAACATTTTGGTGAAATATGCAGTACAAACCTTTGAAGACAGAACGGCTTTATCAAACTCAAGTTATTTCATGAGCAAGAGGGTCACAACACTACTGATGTTCACAGGGCATGTCCAATTCTCCAGACACACACGTGAAACCACTGGCTCACTCATATGTGCAGAATGTAGACTAGTGACAAATTAAACATTTGCTGGATAACAGCTGAGAGAAAATGATATGTAAAACAATATTAATGTTCCACTGAACTAGTGCGGGGGACAAAAATAGAAGGTAGCTCATTCTTTCCACTAACATAGGGCTTTGGTAATTGCCAGTAAAACAAAAGTACAACATAAATTCCAAAATACTCTTCGCACCACTGAAAGGGACAGTCCCAAGAGCTCATTAAAGGATCTTGACATTTATTAGCTACGGCTGAGAAGAGGGTATCAGCGTATCCTACTGTCGGCCTGAAAGAACAACACGCAGGGATTCCAAATTATATTGATAAATTGCTTTAGGCAGGGTGGTTGATTAAGAAAACAGAATTTAAAATGGCTTGTTCTTTTGATGTAGTTTTACAGTATATAAACTAGTATATATGAACTACTTTATGTAGCCAGACCAAAAAAAAGATGGCCTACTGTACAAACAAGAGCCCCTGATTAATTCCTTCTCCAAAGGACAGAGTTTTGACAGACATGTAAACAGACCCTTGGGCCTCCTCAGTGCTAGACGGGGGGGGGGACGGGACGGGGGGAGACGAATTGCATGAGACCTGAAAAAAGCACGTCCAAAAATGGGAAAACTATTTTGATCAGTTCTACAGTGGGGGTTTAGTTGTGAACGCTGCTGGGCAAGAGTCTCTGCTATGGCCCTCATGGAACAGGGGAGGCCACCTAGCCAGCACACTCTCTCTATACACAATATACTCACTATGCTCTGCAATAATCATACTAGCGCCACCATAGGGACAAGAGGCTAGGGACTACATTAAACACTGGAAGAGCAGCTACTTATTTCTAGCTTTATCCCTCCAAACATTCTGATAAAACCCCAGCCTTAATAACTGTGCCAACTCCAGCTGTAAAGTTAGGAATGGAGCACTATCGCCTTCATCCCTGGTGGCTGTCAAAACTTCATTACAACCTGCCAGGCTTCAAACTATACTGAACAAAAATGAAACGCAACATGCAGCAATTTCAAAGATTTTACAAAGTTAATCAGTCAATTGAAAAATTCATTAGGCCCTAATCTATAGATTTCACATGACTGGGAATACAGATATGCATCTGTTGGTCAAAGATACCTTTAAAAAAGGTAGTGACGTGGATCAGAAAACCAGTAAGCATCTGGTGTGACCACCATTTGCCTCATGCAGTGCGACATCTCCTTCGCATAGAGTTGATCAGGCTGTTGATTGTGGCCTGTGGAATGTTGTCCCACTCCTCTTCAATGGCTGTGCGAAGTTGCTGGCTATTGGCGGGAACTGGAACACGCTGTCGTACACATCAATCCAGAGCATCCCAAACATGCTCAATGCGTGACATGTCTGGTGAGTATGGGACATTTTCAGCTTCCAGGAATTGTGTACAGATCCTTGTGACATGGGGCCGTGCATTACGATGCTGAAACATGAGGCGAGGGCAGTAAATGAAAGGCATGACAATGGGCCTCAGGATCTCGTCATGGTATCTCTGTGCATTCAAATTGCTACAGATAAAATGCAATTGTGTCCGTTGTCCGTACCTTATGCCTGCCCATACCATCACCCCACCGCCACAATGGGGCACTCGGTTCACAACATTGACATTAACAAACCTCTCGCCCACACAATGACTTACAAGTGGTCTGTGGTTGTGAGGCCAGTTGGACATACTGCCAAATTCTCTAAAACAGCATATGCCAAACTTGGTCCCGGGGATCACAAGGGGTGCACGTTTTGGTTATTGCCCTAGCACTACACAGCTGATTCAAATAATCAAAGATTGATGTCCTTATTTGAATCAGCTGTGTAGTGCTAGTGCAAAAAACTGTCACTGTCAAAATGCCCCTAAACTAAACTAGCTAATAGTGAACCACGTTCCCAATACACAAGAGGGTCATGGGGTAGGGTAACCTACTTTTGAAGACAACGAGAGCAGAGTGCCTGTAAGAATAGGTCTTAATTCGACAAGTTGCTCATCAAGTAGCCTAACAGCATTTATTTGACATGAGTAGGATCGGTGCTATCAATGGTGAATCCAAAAACCAAGTCTCAATGAAAGAAATGAAGGGCATTTATTAATAATAATAATGGTGGATGGAGTGAGACATGATGTCCCAGATGTGCTCAATTGGATTCAGGTCTGGGGAAAGGGCGGGCCAGTCCATAGCATCAATGCCTTCCTCTTGCAGGAACTGCTGACACACTCCAGCCACATGAGGTCTAGCATTGTCTTGCATTAGGAGGAACCCAGGGCCAACCGCACCAGCATATGGTCTCACAAGGGGTCTGAGGATCTCATCTCGGTACCTAATGGCAGTCGGGCTACCTCTGGCGAGCACATGGAGGGCTGTGCGGCCCCCCAAAGAAATGCCACCCCACACCATGACTGGCCCACCGCCAAACCGGTCATGCTGGAGGATGTTGCAGGCAGCAGAACGTTCTCCACGGCATCTCCAGACTCTGTCACGCGCTCAGTGTGAACCTGCTTTCATCTGTGAAGAGCACAGGGCGCCAGTGGCGAATTTGCCAATCTTGGTGTTCTCTGGCAAATGCCAAACGTCCTGCACGGTGTTAGGCTGTAAGCACAACCCCCACCTGTGGACGTCGGGCCCTCATACCACCCTCATGGAGTCTGTTACTGACCGTTTGAGCAGACACATGCACATTTGTGGCCTGCTGGAGGTCATTTTGCAGGGCTCTGGCAGTGCTCCTCCTGCTCCTCCTTGCACAAAGGCGGAGGTAGCAGTCCTGCTGCTGGGTTGTTGCCATCCTACGGCCTCCTCCACGTCTCCTGATGTACTGGCCTGTCTCCTGGTAGCGCCTCCATGATCTGGACACTACGCTGACAGCCACAGCAAACCTTCTTGCCACAGCTCGCATTGATGTGCCATCCTGGATGAGCTGCACTACCTGAGCCACTTGTGTGGGTTGTAGACTCCGTCTCATGCTACCACTAGAGTGAAAGCACCGCCAGCATTCAAAAGTGACCAAAACATCAGCCAAGAAGCATAGGAACTGAGAAGTGGTCTGTGGTCACCACCTGCAAAACCAGTCCTTTATTGGGGGTGTCTTGCTAATTGCCTATAATTTCCACCTGTTGTCTATTCCATTTGCAAAACAGCATGTGAAATGTATTGTCTATCAGTGTTGCTTCCTAAGTGGACAGTTTGATTTCACAGAAGTGTGATTCACTTGGAGTTACATTGTGTTGTTTAAGTGTTCCCTTTATTTTTTTGAGCAGTGTATATATACACATATATACATAGATATATATACACACACACATACATATATATACAAACATATATATATACATATACAGTGAGGGAAAAAAGTATTTGATCCCCTGCTGATTTTGTATGTTTGCCCACTGACAAAGAAATGATCAGTCTATAATTTTAATGGTAGGTTTATTTAAACAGTGAGAGACAGAATAACAAAAAAATCCAGAAAAATGCATGTCAAAAATGTTATAAATTGATTTGCATTTTAATGAGGGAAATAAGTATTTGACCCCCTCTCAATCAGAAACATTTCTGGCTCCCAGGTGTCTTTTATACAGGTAACGAGCTGAGAGTAGGAGCACACTCTTAAAGGGAGTGCTCCTAATCTCAGCTTGTTACCTGTATAAAAGACACCTGTCCACAGAAGCAATCAATCAGATTCCAAACTCTCCACCATGGCCAAGACCAAAGAGCTCTCCAAGGATGTCAGGGACAAGATTGTAGACCTAAACACGGCTGGAATGGGCTACAAGACCATCGCCAAGCAGCTTGGTGAGAAGGTGACAACAGTTGGTGCGATTATTCGCAAATGGAAGAAACACAAAATAACTGTCAATCTCCCTCGGCCTGGGGCTCCATGCAAGATCTCACCTCGTGGAGTTGCAATGATCATGAGAACGGTGAGGAATCAGCCTAGAACTACACGGGAGGATCTTGTCAATGATCTCAAGGCAGTTGGGACCATAGTCACCAAGAAAACAATTGGTAACACTACGCCGTGAAGGACTGAAATCCTGCAGCGCCCGCAAGGTCCCCCTGCTCAAGAAAGCACATATACATGCACGTCTGAAGTTTGCCAATGAACATCTGAATGATTCAGAGGAGAACTGGGTGAAAGTGTTGTGGTCAGATGAGACCAAAATGGAGCTCTTTGGCATCAACTCAACTCGCCATGTTTGGAGGAGGAGGAATAATGCCTATGACCCCAAGAACACCATCCCCACCGTCAAACATGGAGGTGGAAACATTATGCTTTGGGGGTGTTTTTCTGCTAAGGGGACAGGACAACTTCACCGCATCAAAGGGACGATGGATGGGGCCATGTACCATCAAATCTTGGGTGAGAACCTCCTTCCCTCAGCTAGGGCATTGAAAATGGGTCGTGGATGGGTATTCCAGCATGACAATGACCCAAAACACACGGCCAAGGCAACAAAGGAGTGGCTCAAGAAGAAGCACATTAAGGTCCTGGAGTGGCCTAGCCAGTCTCCAGACCTTAATCCCATAGAAAATCTGTGGAGGGAGCTGAAGGTTCGAGTTGCCAAACGTCAGCCTCGAAACCTTAATGACTTGGAGAAGATCTGCAAAGAGGAGTGGAACAAAATCCTTCCTGAGATGTGTGCAAACCTGGTGGCCAACTACAAGAAACGTCTGACCTCTGTGATTGCCAACAAGGGTTTTATCACCAAGTACTAAGTCATGTTTTGCAGAGGGGTCAAATACTTATTTCCCTCATTAAAATGCAAATCAATTTATAACATTTTTGACATGCGTTTTTCTGGATTTTTTTGTTGTTATTCTGTCTATCACCGTTCAAATAAACCTACCATTAAAATTATAGACTGATCATGTCTTTGTCAGTGGGCAAACGTACAAAATCAGCAGGAGATCAAATACTTTTTTCCCCTCACTGTATGTATGTATGTACAGTGGGGAGAACAAGTATTTGATACACTGCCGATTTTGCAAGTTTTCCTACTTACAAAGCATGTAGAGGTCTGTAAATTTTATCATAGGTACACTTCAACTGTGAGAGACGGAATCTAAAACAAAAACCCAGAAAATCACATTGTATGATTTTTAAGTAATTAATTTGCATTTTATTGCATGACATAAGTATTTGATACATCAGAAAAGCAGATCTTTAATATTTGGTACAGAAACCTTTGTTTGCAATTACAGAGATCATACATTTCCTGTAGGACTTGACCAGGTTTGCACGCACTGCAGCAGGGATTTTGGCCCACTCCTCCATACAGACCTCCAGATCCTTCAGGTTTCGGGGCTGCCGCTGGGCAATACGGACTTTCAGCTCCCTCCAAAGATTTTCTATTGGGTTCAGGTCTGGAGACTGGCTAGGCCACTCCAGAATCTTGAGATGCTTCTTACGGAGCCACTCATTAGTTGCCCTGGCTGTGTGTTTCGGGTCGTTGTCATGCTGGAAGACCCAGCCACGACCCATCTTCAATGCTCTTACTGAGGGAAGGAGGTTGTTGGCCAAGATCTCGCGATACATGGCCCCATCCATCCTCCCCTCAATACGGTGCAATCGTCCTGTCCGCTTTGCAGAAAAGCATCCCCAAAGAATGATGTTTCCACCTCCATGCTTCATGGTTGGGATGGTGTTCTTGGGGTTGTACTCATCCTTCTTCTTCCTCCAAACACGGCGAGTGGAGTTTAGACCAAAAAGCTCTATTTTTGTCTCATCAGACCACATGACCTTCTGCCAATGACCATCTGGATGATCCAGAGGAGGAATGGGAAACTTCAGACGGGCCTGGACATGCGCTGGCTTGAGCAGGGAGACCTTGCGTTCGCTGCAGGATTTTAATCCATGACGGCGTAGTGTGTTACTAATGGTTTTCTTTGAGACTGTGGTCCCAGCTCTCTTCAGGTCATTGACCAGGTCCTGCCGTGTAGTTCTGGGCTGATCCCTCACCTTCCTCATGATCATTGATGCCCCACGAGGTGAGATCTTGCATGGAGCCCCAGATTCCATCTCTCACAGTTGAAGTGTACATATGATAAAAATTACAGACCTCTACATGCTTTGTAAGTAGGAAAACCTGCAAAATCGGCAGTGTATCAAATACTTGTTCTCCCCACTGTATGTTTTCATGGAAAACAAGGAAATGTCTAAGTGACCCCAAACCTTTGAACGGTAGTGTATATTTGCACCCATCTCCGTGAACTAATCCATTGCGGCGCCCTAGACTAAAAGGGTGTGATGCAATTGCGGAGCCTCCAGAAGCATGCAGAGGCCAAATCAAACTCTGTAACGCATCACCATGCTCCTCCCAAATTTTGTAACAATGTGGAGGGCTCTGTATAGCTCGGAATTTAAATAATTTGTTTGACAACTTGACAACTTCCTTGACAACAGCTCTACACTGCTCTGCAAAGCGCAAGAAGTATGAATGCACTGACTTCTGCTGAGGCTATATCACCATAAATGCTGATGGCCAATGCAGAAGTCGGATTGACCATGCGCACAGATGCAAAGTGTACTTCTCTCTGTAGAATACGCTCTCTCCCGCCAATTTGTGCACATTCATTGTTTTATAACTTAATTGTGTGAATTTTTTGCATTTGCTTGTTCGTGTATATCAATTCTTCATTACATATATCACCAGTAGTACATTTACCGTTAATTCCTAATCTACAATGTTTGTAATTTGGCAAGGTGACTGGGAATATGGCAGAATACAAACAGTGTAGCTACTCACTTCGCAAGGCAATTAAACTGGCAAAACATCAGTATAGAGACAAAGTGGAGTCGCAATTCAATGGCTCAGACACGAGACGTATGTGGCAGGGTCTACAGACAATCACGGACTACAAAAAGAAAACCAGCCACGTCGCCGACACCGACGTCTTGCTTCCAGACAAGCTAAACACCTTCTTCGCCCGCTTTGAGGATAACACAGTGCCACTGACGAGGCCCACTACCAAGGACTGTGGCCTCTCCTTCTCCGTGGCCGACGTGATTAAGACATTTAAGCATGTTAACCCCCGCAAGGCTGCCGGCCCAGACGGCATCCCTAGCCGCGTCTTCAGAGCATGCGCAGACCAGCTGGCTGGTGTGTTTATGGACATATTCAATCTCTCCCTTTCCCAGTCTGCTGTTCCCACATGCTTCAAGATGGCCACCATTGTTCCTGTACCCAAGAAAGAAAAGGTAACTGAAGTAAATGACTATCGCCCTGTAGCACTCACCTCTGTCATCATGAAGTGCTTTGAGAGACTAGTCAAGGATCATATCACCTCTACCTTACCTGCCACCCTAGAACCACTTCAATTTGCTTACCGCCCCAATAGATCCACCGACGATGCAATCGCCATCACACTGCCCTATCCCATCTGGACAAGAGGAATACCTATGTAAGAATGCTGTTCATTGACTATAGCTCAGCATTCAACACCATTGTACCCTCCAAGCTCATCATTAAGCTTAAGGCCCTGGGTCTGAACCCCGCCCTGTGCAACTGGGTCCTGGACTTCCTGACGGGCCGCCCCAGCTGGTGAAGGTAAGAAACAACATCTCCACTTCGCTGATCCTCAACACTGGGGCCCCACAAGGGTGCGTGCTCAGCCCCCTCCTGTACTCCCTGTTCACCCATGACTGCATGGCCAAGCACGCCTCCAACTCAAATCATCAAGTTTGCAGACGACACAACAGTAGTAGGCTTGATTACCAACAATGATGAGACCTCCTACAGGGAGGAGGTGAGGGCTCTGGGAGTGTGGTGCCAGGAAAATAACCTCTCACTCAACATCAACAAAACAAAGGAGATGATCGTGGACTTCAGGAAACAGCAGAGGGTGCACCCCCCTATCCACATGGATGGGACCGCAGTGGAGAAGGTTGAAAGCTTCAAGTTCCTTGGCGTACACATCACCGACAAACTGAAATGGTCCACCCACGCAGACAGTGTGGTGAAGAAGGTGCAACAGAGCCTCTTCAACCTCAGGAGGCTGAAGAAATTTGGCTTAGCACCTAAAACCCTCACAAACTTTTACAGATGCACAAAAGTGGTCCTCTGTAGCTCAGCTGGTAGAGCACGGCGCTTGTAACGCCAAGGTAGTGGGTTCGATCCCCGGGACCACCCATACACAAAAAAAAACAATTATGCACGCATGACTGTAAGTCGCTTTGGATAAAAGCGTCTGCTAAATGGCATATTATATTATTATTATACAATTGAGAGCATCCTGTCGGGCTGTATCACCGGCTGGTACGGCAACAGCACCGCCCACAACCGCAGTGCTCTCCAGAGGGTGGTGCGGTCTGCCGAACGCATTACCGGGGGCAAACTACCCGCCCTCCAAGACACATACAACACCCGATGTCACAGGAAGGCCAAAAAGATAATCAAGGACATCAACCACCCGAGCCACTGCCTTCATCCAGAAGGCGAGGTCAGTACAGGTGCATCAAAGCTGGGACCGAAAGAATGAAAAACAGCTTCTATCTCAAGGCCATCAGACTGTTAAATAGCCATCACTAGCACATTAGAGGCTGCTGCTGCCTATTGAAAATCACTGGCCACTTTAAGAAATGGAACACTAGTCACTTTAATAATGTTTACATATCTTGCACTACTCATCTCATATGTATCTACTGCATTTTATTCTATAATATTCTACTGTATCTTAGTCCATGCCGCTGTGTCATTGCTTGTCCATGTATATATTCTTAAATCCCATTCCTTATTAGTTTTGTGTGTATTGGGTATATGTTGTGTAATTGTTAGATATTACTGCACTGTCGGAGCTAGAAGCACAAGCATTTCACTACACCGCTATAACATCTGCTAAACACGTGTACTTTTGAGCTAATACTCTATAAGAGATACAGGAGCTCAAGCAGTAGAACATTTGAGGTGCCGGTAATCAGCTCAAGTGAGCTCCTGCCCAAGCTTCTTATCCCTTGCGCAAATAGCCTACAGCTGTGTCTGTCCCGAGCTCACTGGTGAGGGAAACTGAGGGCCCAGAATATTTTATACAATGTTGCAAGTTCACTAGTGCAAGCTTCAGGCCTGACCCAAGTTAATAGTTAATACAATGTTTCAACTTCGTTGCAGACAGGCCATGTGTAGCCAATGTGATTTATAGGATATTTATTTTTATCAGGATATTTTCTACCTGTAGGCTGCAATGTTTTTATTTGTTGGCCTCCTGTAGCTCAGTTGGTAGAGCATGGTGCTTGCAACGCCAGGATTGTGGGTTCGATTACCACGGGGGGCCAGTATGAAAAATGTATGCACTCACTAACTGTAAGTCGCTCTGGATAAGAGCGTCTGCTAAATGACTAAAATGTAAAATGTAGGCTATTTTTTACATTAGTTGGCAATGGAAGACAATTTTTAGGTTTGAATCATTTTCATTGATAGAATTTTGATTAACCACATGACAATGATTTTGAGATATGAAGACGTTATTATAAATTAAACTAAACTGTTCCACGAAAATGTGCATATGAAAACCATAACTGCCATGCAGATCGGTAGAAACTGTAAAATAAATTGGCATTCCACATAAGAAAGGTTGCCGACTCCTCGTGTAGCCTATTATCGGCAACTTCAGGAGAGTAAGGGCAGAATCTGCAAAAGCCAGCAGGAGGAGAATAGTTGGGTCAGGTAACTTTTTTTTCTTCTTCTGGTTATCTAGATCTCTGGGGCCCTCGAGGCATTTGTCTTATTTCATCAAACCGTAAGCTTCAAGCATCAGACAAGCTAAATGCATATAGTTGATTTTAGTGCAGGGCCGAGTATCGCTCCGCCTCCTCGGATGTCGCTATGGCTTTGACAACCCGTGCCAACGGTCACCCTCTACATCAGCATGGTGAATGAGGCTTTATTTAGCTGTCCATATTACTGAGAAAGGAAGATTGTCTCTTCCAGGTTGGGGACCTTTTCCTCCCCAGACATCAAAGAGGATCCAATCAACCCCCTTGAGCGAGAGAGAAAGACAAATGTCAGGCAACAGGTACTTGAGTGTTATCACTCCATCAGCCTACGAAGGCCATGGCAAAGGGGATCCTCTTCAGCAAATCAAATTTTAACACTCACAAACGCACACGTTGTGACATGGAACCTGGCCTAAACTGCAGTGGTGCTCCTGAATGCCTGTGTGGAGCTGTGTAAAATGTGTTACTACAGACCACAACAGAAAGCGGTTCATATCCACCCTCCAGTCCTTGTAAACAGGTAGCCTAAACAATCACCCACACCACTCGCCAGCCCTGGCTCATCAGTGGCCAGGGAGGTTTGATTTTCCTCGGCGAGGTTGCATGTAGGCCTGAAGTTTCCCGGTCGTTTCACGCAGTCAAAGTCCACAGGGAACCACCTGCTGTTCTCATGAATGCTAAGAGAAAGGAGCCATCATCAAACCCAAGGTACATAAACAAAGAGCTGGAGATACACAGCATGCTGTGTGAACCTACATCCATGACCTAATAAAATCAGACAGCCCCTTAGTGTCGGTTGTGTAATGAAGAAGAAAGAAAAAAGTATAATGAGAAAAGGGAGGATGAAGAGAGGCAGATGAGAAGAGGGAAAGACGGACGGGGTAGAGGGAGAAAGTTAAACGGATCGCTTGAGAGAGGACAAAAGACAGACCATTCTGGCCTCTAAACACATGAAAGGAAAGTGCAACCATCTGGTTCGCTAATGATTTATCTGATAAAATCTTGCCCTTTGTAAATGTTAGATCCTGTCTATGCCCCTTGGACCGCCTCACCAGCACTGCCATGGTGGGATGTTGTAGAAGGCAACAAGACCACAAAGCCAGAGCCTGCTGTGGTCCAACTCACACACACATTACAAAACTGGGTCACACAAGCACACTGCCAGCCACATAGAGACAGAGAGAAAGGCCACACTTGTTTTTCCTATATACAGGGGGTCAGGGTTATTGCCATGGCATGGTGGGAGGTGATGGTAGTCAGCTCGGCTGGAAGAAAAAAATGTCCTGGAAGGAGAGCTGGTGAAAGATGAAGAACTGCTGCTGTTCCAACGTGTTACAACACAGAATCCCTGTTACTGATAGCCAACTGTAGGTGAATAGAACAACGAGGGAGGAGAAGAGGGTGGGAATCTATCTAGCAGGCAACCTTTCGCAGAGTCCCTGAGAATGCCACTGTAAGCTACTGTTAGCAGTAACACTGGAAGCTAAACCTAGGCTTGACAGCTGCTTAGCCCAGGCTCCCGCTCTCACGTCTGTCCCTGGTGAATGCATGGTTGCCCTCTCCCTCTCAGGGGGGGTTGAAGCCAGGCGGTTAAAGTGAAAGCCACAGCTGAGGTGGTGGGTGGTGGTGAAGGCAGTCTAAGGTTTCTGGCACGCGCCACAGCTCATATTCAGGTCATCCCTCCACCCTTGTTAACACCATCACTACGTGTTTATAGTCCCTGAGGGGTCGGTAGCATCCTGTCGCCAACCCATCACTGTCACAATCTCAGTGGAAGAGAAGGAACCCTGATCACATGGTTGCAGTCAGGTATGACCCCAAATGACACCAGGAGGCAGCCCATACCATGGCAGACACGCACACATTTTTGGGGGACAAAATGTTGGGGACAGACTATTTTGAGCAACTTACATGAAAACCACGCAGTCATGGAAAACGTGTTTATTTTGGTCTAACAGTTGGGAGATACCGGATCATTGATGCATTCTAAAGGAAGGCAGGTGTAGCGTTTGAGATTTGACATGACGGCACTGATTGGTTTGACTGTTTGCAGATGAGCAGCAAATCAGAGTGTGTAAGAGATGGACTGAACATTTCGGTGTGTGCCGCAAACAAAACTGTGCGTGGTCTTTGACAAGTAAACAAATGAATAAAAACATTTACAGTATGTGAGTAAGCAAGTGGAAGGTAGGTAGGTGGGTGTCGTCTTGCCGGTAGACTTCCAAGGTCACTGGGCTCCAGACGGTGGAGACAGCGGCTCCAGCCCAGCCTGTCAGCTCTGACTCACTCTTCGGAGGGGAGAGATGTGGTGGGTAGGAGGAAGGCTTGAACATGGCACGTTGTGCACTCTGCTTACATAAAGCCAAAAGGTGGGATATTCACGAGATAACACAAACACACGAGCGGTCACCGACGTACAAACACTGCATATTGTACACAGAACTCTGTTTAAACCCTTACCCTTGACAAGACTTAAGATTCCTCTTTGGCAGCTCTGAGGACTCTGGGCCAGGATATAAAGCAGATGCTACTTTAAACATGGCACTTAGCTACATAGCATTCAAGTCATGTATCAACTCCTCTCCTTACTCACCGCACAAAGGTCCACATACTCTGCCTTTATGGTATGTAGTTACTCCTGTTACTCTGAAAATGGAGCGTGAGGGGTTAACTAAAGCCCTTCATTCCACTTCCTGAGTGCGGTGGCAGGAGTGGGAAAAACCCCCTCCAACCTTTCCTTTGAGGCAGAGAGAAAGAAAAGTCATTTTCTAGAAATCTGGGTGACAGAGAGAGCAAGACAAGAAGAGTAAAAGGGGAAAGGACAGGGCCATGAATTGGGTGAAGCTGAAGGAGAATAGCCAATCTGTGAGGAGGCCGGGTCCGGATGACAAGAGGAAGGAAGTCGTGGGAAAGGGTTGTGGATCCAAAGCGCCTGAGGGGACATCGGGTTTTTGAGGCCACTGTATTCTGATTTCACTGTAACCCTATTCTATTCCCATATGCGATTCCCATGTCCTAGCAATCACACAACCCCCCTTTCACTCACCCACACACAGAGAGACTCATTTTATATGAACCTCTCAATCCGTTCACAGTTCTCACATGGTCTTATGTAACAGGCAGCTCCACTCACCTGGTGCCGCTATTGTATTGTATTAGTCAGGGAGATGAGCCGTGTTTAGCAGAATGGATGTATGAGTTAGAGGAGAGACTCATCTACATCCCAAACACTGTTGATGAGAGCCTGCTATCGCAAATTACTTCGCTTTTTAGCAGAGCCTACTCAATCTATTATCTCAATTACCTGTCCCACTGCAGCCAGGTGACATACAGGTCGATTTTACAACAGCATGGGGGAGTTCACATTCAAACAACTTCCTCCAGTGCCATTCAATATGAGAGAGAGGGGCAGACAGAGGGGGCTGAACAGTTGCCAGTTCTACATTGAGAGGATCTGTTGTTGGCTAGAACGTCCACTCTGACAAGTGTAGAGCATTGGAGGTGATGAAGTAAACAAAGGGTTCAACTCAGGACTGACATTTCAACTTAATTCCAATGAAAGGTCAAACTCTATAAAAGGTAGGGCTCATCTAAATTGTCTAAATCAGACTTTGAAACAACATTCACCAGCCAAGATCAAATACGGTGTTTGGGTGCGTCAATGGCAGTGAACGTTTCTGTAAATCAATTAGCAGAGCAAATGCCAGGCGGTGTCCTCTCTCCTGGTTTAGCATGCAAAAGAGACTGGGGAGATCAGGAGCAACACAGCTTTGATCTCTCTGCTTACATGACAGAACATGCATGCATATGAAATACATTCCTACCGTTTTTATAGTTGTTTGTGTAACGATTCACAGATATGCATCGGTCCCAGATTCAAATGTTTAAGATCCATGTGCATCGTTCCGCGGTCTTGCACCTGTTCACATTTTTTGGGTGCTTATATTAAATTCTTTATACCTTAGGAAAATACCTCATCTTCTGTAACAACTGATGCTTCCTCTCCTTTAGTGTCAAACTGCATGTAACTGTGTTGACAGTCATAAATCTACAAGTAATTTTGTATGCCGAACAACCCCAGGCAATAGCCTAGTCAAACTGCGTGCTGTGCACAGCTTCGCGTGCTGACCAACGCGAGGTAGGCGGCCTGTTCCTGATCTTGCACATCTGCTGGGCTCCTTCAGCATTCAAATTCTAAAATGGCTTGCGTGATACTAGGCTTTATTAGTAGAGTTAAAACCTATGCAATTTGTTAGGTTATTGCTATCTATGCGCTGTTAGAAAAGTAAGCTACCGGAGACAACTCTCATCTGGCTATAATTGCTGAACGGGCCTTACAATTGATTTTATTTTGATTGTTCAGGTTCACCGTTAGCAACAGTTTTGGTAGTTTTGCTTTAAACAATTAGTGTATATGGTCATTTTTAGATATACAGGGTAACCTTGATAATTTCATAACGAGGACAGCAATCACCTTTGTGAGGCGCACTGCATGGCCGGAGCGAGAGAAGAAGATCACGCCGTAAAAATGTAAAAACATTCAAAACCATTCGATATTGAGATGGGGGTGAAATCCAAAAGTTGTGCTGAAAGTATTCACACCCCTTGACTTTTTCCAGATTTTGTTGTGTTACAAATTGGGATTAAAATTGATTTGTCTTGGTTTTTTTTACCATCTCCACCAAATATTCCAATGTATTTTCCAAATAAAAACACTAATATCTTGATAAGTATTCAACCCCCTGAGTCAATACAAGTTAAAATCACCTTTGGCATCGATTACAGCTGTGCGTCTTTTGGGAAAAAGTATCTTATAGTGTTGCACACATGGATTGCACAATATTTGCCTGTTAATCTTTTTTAAACTCTTCAAGTGCTGTCAAGTTGGTTGTTGATCATTGTTAGACAGCCATTTTCAAGTCTTGGTATACATTTTCAAGCCGATTTATAGCACATTCAGAAAGTATTCAGACCCCTTCCCTTTTCCTCAATCTACACACAATACCCCATGACAGAGCGAAAACAGGTTTTTAGAAATTTGTGCAAATGTATTAAAAATAAAAAACAGAAATACCTTATTTACATAAGTATTCAGACCCTTTGCTATGAGACTCGAAATTGAGCTCAGGTGCATCTCGTTTCCATTGTTCATCCTTGAGATGTTTCTCCAACTTGGAGTCCACATGTGGTAAATTCAATTGACTGGACATGATTTGGAAAGGCACACACCTGTCCATGTAAGGTCCCACAGCTGACAGTGCATGTCAGAGCAAAAACCAAGCCATGAGGTTAAAGGAATTGTCCGTAGAGCTGCGAGACAGGATTGTGACGAGGCACAGATCTGTGGAAGAGTACAAAAAAACAGCATTGAAGGTCCCCAAGAACAGAGTGGCCTCCATCATTCTTAAATGGAAGAAGTTTGGAACCACCAAGACTCTTCCTAGAGCTGGCCGCCCGGACAAACTGAGCAATCGGAGGAGAAGTTCCTCTGGAGAGATGGGAGAACCTTCCAGAAGGACAACCATCGCTACGGCACTCCACCAATCAGGCCTTTATGGTAGTGGCCAAACGGAAGCCACTCCTCAGTAAAAGGCACATGAGAGCCCGCTTGGAGTTTGCCAAAAGGCACCTAAAGGACTCTCAGACCATGAGAAACAAGATTCTCTGGTCTGATGAAACCAAGATTGAACTCTTTGGCCTGAATGCCAAGTGTCACGTCTGGAGGAAACCTGGCACCATCCCTACGGTGAAGCATGGTGGTGGCAGCATCATGCTGTGGGGATGTTTTTCAGCGGCAGGGACTGGGAGACTAGTCAGGATCGAGGCAAAGATGAACGGAGCAAAGTACAGAGAGATCCTTGATGAAAACCTGCTCCAGATTGCTCAGGACCTCAGACTGGGCGAAAGTTCACCTTCCAACAAGACAACAGCCCTAAGCACACAGCCAAGACAACACAGGAGTGGCTTCGGGACAAGTCTCTGAATGTCCTTGAGTGGCCCAGCCAGGGCCCGGATTTGATCCCGATCTAACATCTCGGGAGAGACCAAAAAACAGCTGTGTAGCGACGCTCCCCATCCAACCTGAGCTTGAGAGGATCTGCAGAGAAGAATGGGAGAAACTCAAAATACAAGTGTGCCAAATTTGTAGCGTCATACCCAAGAAGACTCGAGGCTGTAATCGCTGCCAAAGGTGCTTCAACAAAGTACAGTAAAGGGTCTGAATACTTATGTAAATGTGATATTTCAGTTTATTTGTAATACATTTGCAATCATTTCTAAAAACCTGTTTTTGCTTTGTCATTATAGGGTAATGTGTAGATTGATGTGGTAAAAAAATATTTAATCAATTTTAGGATAAGGCTGTAACGTAACAAAACGTGGAAAAAGTTACTGGGTCTGAATACTTTCCGAATGCACTATAAGTCAAAACTGTAACTAGGCCCCTAAGGAACATTCAATGTGTATATTTGGCCTTGTGTTTTAGGTTTTTGTCCTGCTGAAAGGTGAATGTCTCTCCTGAACATATTTAGGCTTGCCATAAAAGTGGTTGGATACTTATTGACTTAGGACATTTCAGCTTTGAATTTATTTTAAAAAAATTCTAAAAACAAAATGTTTGATTTTTTACATTGTGGGGTATTGTGTGTAAATCAGTGGCTCAAAATCTCAATGTAATCCATTTTAAATTCAGGTCGTAACAAAATGCAGCAGAGGTAACTCTGGGTTTTCCATTCCTGTGGTGGTCCTTATGAGAGCCAGTTTCATCATCGCGCTTGATGGTTTTTACGACTGCACTTGAAGAAACTTTCTAAGTTCTTGAGATTTACCGTATTGACTGACCATGTCTTATAGTAATGATGGACTGTTGTTTCTCTTTGCTTATTTGAGCCGTTCTTGCCATAATATGGACTTGGTATTTTACCAAATAGGGCTATCTTCTGTATACCCCCCCCACCTTGTCACAACACAACTGATTGGCTCAAAAGCATTAAGGAAAGAAATTCCACAAATTAACTTTTAAGAAGGAACACCTGTTAATTGAAATGCATTCATATATACACACACAGTGGGGAGAACAAGTATTTGATACACTGCCGATTTTGCAGGTTTTCCTACTTACAAAGCATGTAGAAGTCTGTAATCCAGAAAATCACATTGTATGATTTTTAAGTAATTAATTTGCATTTTATTGCATGACATAAGTATTTGATACATCAGAAAAGCAGAACTTAATATTTGGTACAGAAACCTTTGTTTGCAATTACAGAGATCATACGTTTCCTGTAGGTCTTGACCAGGTTTGCACACACTGCAGCAGGGATTTTGGCCCACTCCTCCATACAGACCTTCTCCAGATCCTTTAGGTTTCGGGGCTGTCGCTGGGCAATACGGACTTTCAGCTCCCTCCAAAGACTTTCTATTGGGTTCAGGTCTGGAGACTGGCTAGGCCTCTCCAGGACCTTGAGATGCTTCTTACGGACCCACTCCTTAGTTGCCCTGGCTGTGTGTTTCGGGTCGTTGTCATGCTGGAAGACCCAGCCACGACCCATCTTCAATGCTCTTACTGAGGGAAGGAGGTTGTTGGCCAAGATCTCGCGATACATGGCCCCATCCATCCTCCCCTCAATACGGTGCAGTCAGTCCCTGTCCCCTTTGCAGAAAAGCATCCCCAAAGAATGATGTTTCCACCTCCATGCTTCACGGTTGGGATGGTGTTCTTGGGGTTGTACTCATCCTTCTTCTTCTTCCTCCAAACACGGCGAGTGGAGTTTAGACCAAAAAGCTCTATTTTTGTATCATCAGACCACATGACCTTCTCCCATTCCTCCTCTGGATCATCCAGATGGTCATTGGCAAACTTCAGATGGGCCTGGACATGCGCTGGCTTGAGCAGGGGGACGTTGCGTGCTCTGCAGGATTTTAATCCATGACGGCATAGTGTGTTACTAATGGTTTTCTTTGAGACTGTGGTCCCAGCTCTCTTCAGGTCATTGACCAGGTCCTGCCGTGTAGTTCTGGGCTGATCCCTCACCTTCCTCATGATCATTGATGCCCCACGAGGTGAGATCTTGCATGGAGCCCCCAGACCCGAGGGGTGATTGACCGTCATCTTGAACTTCTTCCATTTTCTAATAATTGCGCCAACAGTTGTTTCCCTTCTCACCAAGCTGCTTGCCTATTGTCCTGTAGCCCATCCCAGCCTTGTGCAGGTCTACAATTTTATCCCTGATGTCCTTACACAGCTCTCTGGTCTTGGCCATTGTGGAGAGGTTGGAGTCTGTTTGAGTGTGTGGACAGGTGTCTTTTATACAGGTAACGAGTTCAAACAGGTGCAGTTAATACAGGTAATGAGTGGAGAACAGGAGGGCTTCTTAAACAAAAACTAACAGGTCTGTGAGAGCCGGAATTCTTACTGGTTGGTAGGTGATCAAATACTTATGTCATGCAATAAAATGCAAATTAATTACTTAAAAATCATACAATGTGATTTTCTGGATTTTTGTTTTAGATTCCGTCTCTCACAGTTGAAGTGTACCTATGATAAAAATTACAGACCTCTACATGCTTTGTAAGTAGGAAAACCTGCAAAATCGGCAGTGTATCAAATACTTGTTCTCCCCACTGTGTGTGTGTGTGTGTGTGTGTGTGTGTGTGTGTGTGTGTGTGTGTGTATATATATATACACACTGCTCAAAAAAATAAAGGGAACACTTAAACAACACAATTTAACTCCAAGTCAATCACACTTCTGTGAAATCAAACTGTCCACTTAGGAAGCAACACTGATTGACAAATGTCACATGCTGTTGTGCAAATGGAATAGACAACAGGTGGAAATTATAGGCAATTAGCAAGACACCCCCAATAAAGGACTGGTTTTGCAGTTGGTGACCACAGACCACTTCTCAGTTCCTATGCTTCCTGGCTGATGTTTTGGTCACTTTTGAATGCTGGCGGTGCTTTCACTCTAGTGGCAGAATGAGACGGAGTCTACAACCCACACAAGTGGCTCAGGTAGTGCAGCTCATCCAGGATGGCACATCAATGCGAGCTGTGGCAAGAAGGTTTGCTGTGTCTGTCAGCGTAGTGTCCAGAGCATGGAAGCGCTACCAGGAGACAGGCCAGTACATCAGGAGACGTGGAGGAGGCCGTAGGAGGGCAACAACCCAGCAGCAGGACCGCTACCTCCGCCTTTGTGCAAGGAGGAGTAGGAGGAGCACTGCCAGAGCCCTGCAAAATGACCTCCAGCAGGCCACAAATGTGCATGTGTCTGCTCAAACGGTCAGAAACAGACTCCATGAGGGTGGTATGAGGGCCCGACGTCCACAGGTGGGGGTTGTGCTTACAGCCCAACACCGTGCAGGATGTTTGGCATTTGCCAGAGAACACCAAGATTGGCAAATTCGCCACTGGCACCCTGTGCTCTTCACAGATGAAAGCAGGTTCACAGTGAGCACATGTGATAGACGTGACAGAGTCTGGAGACGCCGTGGAGAACGTTCTGCTACCTGCAACATCCTCCAGCATGACCGGTTTGGCGGTGGGTCAGTCATGGTGTGGGGTGGCATTTCTTTGGGGGGCCGCACAGCCCTCCATGTGCTCGCCAGAGGTAGCCTGACTGTCATTAGGTACCGAGATGAGATCCTCAGACCCCTTGTGAGACCATATGCTGGTGCGGTTGGCCCTGGGTTCCTCCTAATGCAAGACAATGCTAGACCTCATGTGGCTGGAGTGTGTCAGCAGTTCCTGCAAGAGGAAGGCATTGATGCTATGGACTGGCCCGCCCGTTCCCCAGACCTGAATCCAATTGAGTACATCTGGGACATCATGTCTCGCTCCATCCACCAACGCCACGTTGCACCACAGACTTTCCAGGAGTTGGCGGATGCTTTAGTCCAGGTCTGGGAGGAGATCCCTCAGGAGACCATCCGCAACCTCATCAGGAGCATGCCCAGGCATTGTAGGGAGGTCACACAGGCACGTGGAGGCCACACACACTACTGAGCCTCATTTGGCTTGTTTTAAGGACATTACATCAAAGTTGGATCAGCCTGTAGTGTGGTTTTCCACTTTAATTTTGAGGGTGACTCCAAATCCAGACCTCCATGGGTTGATAAATTTGATTTCCATTGATCATTTTTGTGTGAATTTGTTGTCAGCACATTCAACTATGTAAAGAAAAAAGTATTTAATAAGATTATTTCATACATTCAGATCTAGGATGTGTTGTTTAAGTGTTCCCTTTATTTTTTTGAGCAGTGTATATAAACTCAGCAAAAAAAGAAACTTCCCTTTTTCAGGACCCTGTCTTTCAAAGATAATTAGTAAAAATCCAAATAACTTCACAGATCTTCATTGTAAAGGGTTTAAACACCGTTTCCTATGCTTGTTCAATGAACCATAAACAATGAACATGCACCTGTGGAACGCTCGTTAAGACACTAACAATTTACAGACAGTAGGCAATTAAGGTCACAGTTATGAAAAGTTAGGACACTAACAGAGGCCTATCTACTGACTCTGAAAAACACCAGAAGAAAGATGCCCAGGATCCCTGCTCATCTTCGTGAACGTGCCTTACGCATGCTGCAAAGAGGCATGAGGACTGCAGATGTGGCCAGGGCAATAAATTGCAATGTCCGTACTGTGAGATGCCTAAGACAGCGCTACAGGGAGACAGGACAGACAGCTGATCATGCTCGCAGTGGCAGACCACGTGTAACAACACATGCACAGGATCGGTACATCCGAACAGCACACCTGCGGGACAGGTACAGGATGGCAACAACTGCCCGAGTTACACCAGGAACGCACAATTCCTCCATCAGTGCTCAGACTGTCCGCAATAGGCTGAGAGAGGCTGGACTTACGGCTTGTAGGCCTGTTGTAAGGCAGGTCCTCAACAGACATCACTGGCAACAACGTCGCCTATGGGCACAAACCCACCGTCGCTGGACCAGACAGGACTGGCAAAAAGTGCTCTTCACTGACGAGTTGCGGTTTTGTCTCACCAGGGGTGATGGTCGGATTTGCGTTTATCGTCGAAGGAATGAGCGTTACACGAGGCCTGTACTCTGGAGTGGGATCGATCTGGAGGTGGAGGGTCCGTCATGGCCTGGGGCGGTGTGTCACAGCATCATCGGACTGAGCTTTTTGTCGTTGCAGGCAATCTCAACGCTGTGCGTTACAGGGAAGACATCCTCCTCCCTCATGTGGTACCCTTCCTGCAGGTTCATCCTGACATGACCCTCCAGCATGACAATGCCACCAGCCATACTGCTCGTTCTGTGCGTGATTTCCTGCAAGACAGGGATGTCAGTGTTCTGCCATGGCCAGCGAAGAGCCCGGATCTCAATCCCATTGAGCAGGTCTGGGACCTGTTGGATCGGAGGGTGAAGGCTAGGGCCATTCCCCCCAGAAATGTCAGGGAACTTGCAGGTGCCTTGGTGGAAGAGTGGGGTAACATCTCACAGCAAGAACTGGCACATCTGGTGCAGTCTATGAGCAGGAGATTCACTGCAGTACTTAATGCAGCTGGTGGCCACACCAGATACGGACTGTTACTTTTGATTTTGACACTCCCTTTGTTCGGGGACACATTATTCCATTTCTGTTAGTCACATGTCTGTGGAACTATTTACACATGTTAAGTTCGCTGAAAATTAATGCAGTTGACAGTGAGAGGACGTTTCTTTTTTTGATGAGATATATATATATTTGTTCAGATGTTGAAAACAAGTGGCCTACCTTATTTCTCAGAATGAGAACGAGTTGCCAATTCCTTACATAAATGGGTTTTATGCTTATTGCACACTTATAAAATACAGACTAGACAGCTAGTGTGGGGGCAGCAGGTAGCCTAGCGGTTAAGAGTGTTGGGCCAGTAATCGAAAGGTCACTGGTTCGAATCCCTGAGCCGGCAAGGTGGGAAAATCTACCGTTCTGCCCTTGAGCAAGGCAGTTAACCCCCAACATCTGCCCCCCGGGCGCCGATGACATGGACAACAATTAATTGATTCAGAGGTGTTGGGTTAAAATGCGGAATAAACATTTTGGTTGAATGCATTCACTTGTGCAAATGACTAGGTATCCACTTTCCACTAGTAAAACGCTGCTAGTGGTACGTGGTACCGCAATGCCGGGCACGACAAACTGAGCATTCATTTTGGTCAGTTCATTAGGTACACCCATCTAGTACCGGGTCAGACCCCCCTTTGCCTCCTGAACAGCCTGAATACTTTGGGGCATGGAATCTACAAGGTGTTGGAAACGTTCAAATGTTGCTCAATTGGTATCAAGGGACCTTACGTGTGCCAGGAAAACATTCCTCACACCATTACACCACCAGCCTGTACCATTGACACCAGACAGGATGGGGCCATGGACTCATGCGGCTTAAGCCAAATCCTGACTCTGCCATCAGCATGACGCAACAGGAACCGGAATCCGTCGGACCAGGCAATGTTTTTCCATTCCTCAAATTGTCCAGTGTTGGTGATCGCGTGCTCACTGGAGTCGCTTCTTGTTTTTAGCCGATAGGAGTGGAACCAGGTGTGGTCGTCTGCTGCAATAGCCAATCCGTGACAAGGATCGACGAGTTGTGTGTGTTCTGAGATGCCGTTCTGCACACCACTGTTGTACTGCGCCGTTATTTGCCTGTATGCTTGCACGATTCTTGACATTGTCCTTCGATCTCTCGTCAACGAGCTGTTTTCGCCCACACGACTGCCGCTGACTGGATGTTTTGTTTGTCGCACCATTCTTGGTAAACCCTAGACGTCCCGCTTGAAAAGCTCACTAGGCCGGAATGTTTCTGAGATACTGGAACTGGCCCGGACGATCATACCACACCCAATCGAACAGTAACTGAATGCCTCTACGCCCATCTGTCTGGTTTATATAGCAAGCCACGGCTACGTGACTCACTTTCTGTAGGAGTGAACCTAATAAACTGGCCACTGAGTGTAACTAGCAATAACTTAATCTACCAGCGCGTGTCAACTTGTTTGCTATATCTCCCCCTCCCTACTCCCAGCGTCACTCACAGGAGCTGCTGCTCTGCTTCGAGCCTCTTGCTCTCCCTCGTGCATTACAGCTCTGGTTAATAAAATTGCAAAAAAATGTATTAGTTAGTGGTACTTTTGTGATAACTGCACTGTGATTTTAATTTTGTGAAAAATAAATAAACATCTAATCTTTGTTGTTGTGAGTGGCTGGGGGAGGGGCTTGGTGTGTGTGTGTGTGTGTGTGTGTGTGTGTGTAAATGGGAAGGTGCAGACAGCACAGAAAGAGTGAAGGTGACGAGACCAAAAAGACAACATGAGAACAAGTGGACATAAACGCTCATAAAAACAGAAGAAAAACCCCACTATTCTTGGAATAGAGGTATTTGGAATACCGCGCTAAAACATACATTTTAATTAATCAAATTATTTTGATATATCACCCAGCCCTACTACATACACCATAGACATACACATGTACACACACAGGTCAGCTCAGAGAGGCCCAGCTCATGAGCTTATCAGAAGCAGATTTGAATTTAGAATGGAAAATGAATGTTTATGTAACAAATGTTTGTGCATCGAATCGTATTGATTAATTCTCTAATCAAACCGAAATCGCACCAAACTAAAACGTATCGTCCCTGTATCGTATCGGAGCCCATGTATCTAGATACGTATCGAATCGTCTTAAAAGGGAAAGATGCCCATCCCTAATAAACTGACACACCTGCACTCTGAAAAAAATATTCAGTGATCACACAACACTGGGTTATCAAAGCTAAGCAGACATGCATAACTGGGATGGCGCAGGGGTGGGCAAACGTTTTGACCCCCCCCCCCCAGTGTATTGGAAGCATCTTACCGGCCACCTCCACAATGTCCCCTGGTACAAGGTCCCTGGACTTGATCCGCTGCACACTCTTCCTGTCCTGCCGGTACACCTTTCCCATCTCCGGCTCGTACTCTTTGAGCGCTTCAATGGCATTCTCCGCATTTCGCTCCTGTAAGGCAAAAGCAACCAGATTAAATCAATATTATTCACAGAGATAATGTAAGCTTTACGTGTGTGTTGATGGCCAGATCCTACACAAAGAGCATTTAGAGATGGTTAAAGAATGAGAATGATCACTTGACCAGTGACCCTTAAGAGGAGAAAGGAAGCAAACCCAAACGAGAAGTGTATCCAACAACAAATCACTGGACATTGTAATAGACAGAAATACCACAGTATTTACAATGCTGATCTGTGGATCTCTCATCACACGTCAAAGAAAAAACAAATAGGACCAAATGAAAATACGGCCATTACACTTAAGGGGCTCAATTTCAGATATAAGGAAACAACACATTCCTGACTCACTCAACCCTGGGAATTCAATGGACTTGTATTTTTAACATCTTGTATGTTTAACGTCACAAGTCAGTGTGCAATCAGATATAGCTGAGGACTGGAGCACAGTGTACCACAGTGAAACCCTCCCAGTCCCTCTACCCACCCCGTCCTTTACTCCCCAATCAACTACCAGCGATCTGCTGACCTTTTCCTCCCTGTGGGATTACTCCCCGAGGGACAATCACAAGCAGCCAGCCTGGCATCACTTTGGACAGGGCACACCCGCTGGCCTCTCTCATTGGATGGGAACACGGACACAAAGCCTTCGTTAAAAACACAGGCGGCAGGGAGAGTGTTGTAGGTTGTTAACGGTTGCCGTGATAACCGTTGTGGGCATTGATTGGTCCAAGGCGCTTGTATTGAAGTAGAGTTTGGTCGAGGACTGAGTATAATTCAAAAGATATTCTGAACAGGTTCGTCATCATAACCTCCACCATCCCCAGACAAGTTTTGTTTGCTTATACAATGGCAAACGACCTGACAAATAACGGCTCTTCTCTTACAAACTTCAACAGGGCCTAGAGCATAATATAATTTATGTCCTTACTACCATAAGTGCCTGTCTCCACAACTGATATCACTAGCCTAATTTAACTGAATATGGCATGCTAGAGTAAATTAACTTAACGTTAGACATTGCATTTGCTTATTTCTTTAATGAATTTTCTACACTACACCTAATCAAAAGCCACCCCCGTAGAGGTAACTTCCCTGCGTGCGTGTTGTAGATCAACTAGGGGGACTATGAGGGTGAGGTGTAAATATTTGGAAGCAGTGAGGTGCAGCAGAAGGCCCGAGAGATGATCGAGGAGTTGGTGGCCAGAGACAACAGCCCCGGGGGATTCCGCAGAGTTAAAACACACTTAAACCACAGTGAACAGCAGACAGCACTGAGTGAGGTACTGTATGTGGGGGTGCAATGATTCACCAAACCCATGGTTCGGTACGTATTGCGGTTTTGGGGTCACAGTTCGGTTTCGGTACAGCGGGAAAATGAAATGCAGTTAATTTTTGTTTATTTAAGAAAATACAAAACTTGGTATTCCTGATTCCATATATGATCATGATTCATAATGCCTGATGAGAACAGAAAATCAGGAATACCAACACTTTGTATTTTCTTAAATGAAAACATACAATTACTCATCAACGACAACACTAAAATAAAGTGCAAAATGCGTGTAAAATCAATATGTAAACATGGCTTCGACATGGTATAGGCCTATGCTACAATTATTTCTTACAAAGAGAAAAAGGCGGGCACTTGTGTGACTCATAAAAAGGGGCGTATGTAGCACAATACTTCCAATTTTTCCTATTTTGTTGCCTTACAACCTGGAATTAAAATTGATTTTCGGGGGGTTTGTATCATTTGATTTACACAACATGCCTACCACTTTGAAGATGCAAAATATGTTTTTTTGGTGAAACAAACAAGAAATGATAAAAACACAGAAAACTTGAGTGTGCATAACTATTCACCCCCCCAAAGTCAATACTTAGAGCCACCTTTTGCAGCAATTACAGCTGCAAGTCTCTTGGGGTATGTCTCTATAAGCTTGGCACATCTAGCCACTGGGATTTTTGCCCATTTTTCAAGGCAAAACTGCTCCAGCTCCTTCACGTTGGATGGGTTCCGCTGGTGTACAGCAATCATTAAGTCATACCACAGATTCTCAATTGGATTGAGGTCTGGGCTTTGACTAGGACATTCCAAGACATTTAAATGTTTCCTCTTGAACCACTCGAGTGTTGCTTTAGCAGTATGCTTAGGGTCATTGTCCTGCTGGAAGGTGAACCTCCGTCCCAGTCTCAAATCTCTGGGAGACTGAAACAGGTTTCCATCATTCCTTGAATTCTGATCAGTTTCCCAGTCCCTGCTGATGAAAAACATCCCCACAGCATGATGCTGCCACCACGCTTCACTGTGGAGATGGTGTTCTCGGGGTGATGAGAGGTGTTGGGTTTGCGCCAGACATAGCGTTTTCCTTGATGGCCAAAAAACCTCAATTTTAATCTCATCTGACCAGGGTACCTTCTTCCATATGTTTGGAGAGTCTCCTACATGCCTTTTGGCGAACACCAAAAGTGTTTGCTTATTTTTTTCTTTAAGCAATGGCATTTTTCTGGCCACTCTTCCATAAAGCCCAGCTCTGTGGAGTGTACGGCTTAAAGTGGTCCTATGGACAGATACTCCAAACTCCGCTGTGGAGCTTTGCAGCTCCTTCCGGGTTATCTTTGGTCTCTTTGATGCCTCTGATTAATGCCCTCCTTGCCTGGTCCATGAGTTTTGGTGGGTGGCCCCCTCTTGGCAGGTTTGTTGTGGTGCTATATTCTTTCCATTTTTTAATCATGGATTTAATGGTGCTCTGTGGGATGTTCAAAGTTTCGGATATTTTTTTTTATAACCCAACCCTGATCTGTACTTCTCCACAACTTTGTCCCTGACCTGTTTGGAGAGCTCCTTGGTCTTCATGGTGCCGCTTGCTTGGTGGTGCCCCTTGCTTAGTGGTGTTGCAGACTCTGGGGCCTTTCAGAACAGGTGTATATATACACTGAGATCATGTGACACTTAAATAAAGTCCACCTGTGTGCAATCTAAGTGATTATGTGACTTCTGAAGGTAATTGGTTGGACCAGATCTTATTTTAGGGGCTTTATAGCAAAGGGGGTGAATACATATGCACGCACCACTTTTCCGTTATTTATTTTTTCGAATATTTTGAAACAAGTTATTTTTTTTCACCAATTTTGGACTATTTTGTGTATGTCCATTACATGAAATCCAAATAAAAATCCATTTAAATTACAGGTTGTATTGCAACAAAATAGGAAAAACACCAAGGGGGATGAAAACTTTTGCAAGGCACTGTAGCTCTCTGTAGCACTGGAGGTCCATCATCTGTAGTAAGCGCAACACAGGGTGCATTGGCCAATTCATTGACAACTTCAGATTTAGCTTGCTTATATAGAGCGGGTACTACACATTTGCTGAAATGGGTGCAAGAGGGCGAAGTTCGTAACGTCGCTCGAGCACTTTCACGAGGTGCTGAAACCCCCATTCGCAACCACCGAGAATGGGCACATATCCGCAGCTATAAACATACCCTTTGCTCTCGTAATTATTTTGGCCTGGTCATAATCGGAGCCACCAATGGACTGCTGAATGTTTATTTATTCCTCTTGCTTTGTTTGCTCTTTTCCATATTATGTCTCTCTCTGATAAGCTACCCAGGTAAGGACTGAAAATAGCTCATATGAATATAAGTAGGACCATGAAATCAATAACTTGCGAACATGAGATACCATTCATATATTAGACATGAGACTCACTTAGATAATTCCTTTGATGATACAGCAGTAGCAATACTATGATAAGAAGTGCATTCGGAAAGTATTCAGACCCCTTGACTTTATTTTATTTTCTATCAATCTACACAATACCCCATCACGACAAAAAGCAAAAATTGGTTGTATTAAAAATAGTAAAAAAACGGAAATATCAAATTTACATAAGTATTCAGACCCTTTACTCAGTACTTGTTGAAGCACCTTTGGCAGCGATTACAGTCTCGAGTCTTCTTGGGTATGACGCTACAAGCTTGGCACACCTGTATTTGGGGAGTTTCTCCCATTCTTCTCTGACGATCTTCTGTCAGAATGGATGGGGAGAGTCGCTGCACAGCCATTTTCAGGTCTCTCCAGAGATGTTAGATCGGGTTCAAGTCCGGCCTCTGGTTGGAAAAAAAGGATATTGAGACTAGTCCCGAAGCCACTCCTGCGTTGTCTTGGCTGTGTGCTTAGGGTTGTTGTCCTGTTGGAAGGTGAACCTTCGCGCCAGTCTAAGGTCCTGAGCGCTCTGGAGCAGGTTTTTATCAAGGATCTCTGTACTTTGCTCCGTTCATCGTTCCCTCAATCCTGACTAGTCTCCCAGTCCCTGCCGCTGAAAAACACCCCAACAGCATGATGCTGCCACCACAATGGTTCACCGTATGGATGGTGCCAGGTTTCCTCCAGAAGAGATACTTGTTTCTCATGGTCTGAGAGTCCTTTAGGTGCCTTTTGGCAAACTCCCTAGCGGGCTGTCATGTGCCTTTTACTGAGGAGTCGCTTCCGTATGGCCACTCTACCATAAAGGCCTGATTGGTGGAGTGCTGCAGAGATGGTTGTCCTTCTGGAAGGTTCTCCCATCTCCACAGTGGAACTGTGGAGCTCTGTCAGAGTTACCATCGGGTTCTTGGCCACCTCCCAGACCAAGGCCCTTCTTCCTTGATTGCTCAGTTTGGCCAGGCAGCCAGCTCTAGGAAGAGACTTGGTGGTTCCAAACCTTTTCCATTCAAGAATGATGGAGGACACTGCGTTCTTAGGGACCTTCAATGCTGCAGAATTTTATTGGTACCCTTCCCCAGATCTGTGCCTCGACACAATCCTGTCTCGAAAATCTACGGACAATTCCCTTGACCTAATGTCTTGGTTTTTGCTCTGACATGCACTGCTATCTGTTTTTATTCTGAATACATTTGCAAATTTTTTTTTTTTTTACTGTTTTCGCTTATAGGTTGTGTGTCAATTTAATTTTTGTATCCATTTTGGAATAAAGCTGTAACGTAACAAAATGTGGAATAAGGGAAGGGGTCTGAATACTTTCCGAATGCACTGTATGTAAGCATGCATCAATCTACACACAATACCCATAATGACAAAGCGAAAACAGGTTTTTAGAAATGTTTGCAAATGTATTAAAACTAAAAACAGAAATACCTTATTTACATAAGTATTCAGACCCTTTGCTATGAGACTCCAAATTGAGCTCAGGTGTATCCTGTTTCCATAGATTATCCTTGAGATGTTTCTACAACTTGATTGGAGTCTACCTGTGGTAAATTCAATTGATTGGACATGATTTGAAAAAGGCACACACCTGTCTATATAAGGTTCCACAGTTGACAGTGCATGTCAGAGCAAAAACCAAGCCATGAGGTCGAAGGAATTGTCTGTAGAGTTCCAAGACAGGATTATGTCAAGGCACAGAGAGAGAGAGATTATATATATACACACACACTACCAGTCAAAAGTTTGGACACACCTACTCATTCAAGGGTTTTTCTTTATTTTTAAAATGTTTCACATTGCAGAATAATAGTGAAGACATCAAAACTATGAAATAACACATATGGAATTATGTAGTAACCAAAAAAGTGTTACACAATCTAAATATATTTTATATTTCAGATTCTTCAAATAGCCACCCTTTGCCTTGATGACAGCTTTGCACACTTGGCATTCTCTCAACCAGCTTCATGAGGTAGTCACCTGAAATGCATTTCAATGAACAGGTGTGCCTTCTTAAAAAGTTCATTTGTGGAATTTCTTCCTTCTTACTGCGTTTGAGCCAATCAGTTGTGTTGTGACAAGGTAGGGGGGTATACAGAATATAGCCCTATTTGGTAAAAGACCAAATCCATATTATGGCAAGAACAGCTCAAATAAGCAAAGAGAAACAACAGTCCATCATTACTTTAAGATATGGTCAGTCAATACGGTAAAGTTCAGTCGCAAAAACCATCAAGCGCGATGATGAAACTGGCTCTCATGAGGACCGCCACAGGAATGGAAGACCTAGAGTTACCTCTGCTGCAGAGGATAAGTTCATTAGAGTTAACTGGACCTCAGATTGCAGCCAAAATAAATGCTTCACAGAGTTCAAGTAACAGACACATCTCAACATCAACTGTTCAGAGGAGACTGCGTGAAATCAGGCCTTCATGGTCGAATTGCTGCAAAGAAACCACTACTAAAGGACACCAATAAGAAGACTACTTGCTTGGGCCAAGAAACAGGAACAATGGACATTAGACCGGTGGAAATCTGTCCTTTGGTCTGATGTGTCCAAATTTGACATTTTTCGTTCCAACCGCTGTGTCTTTGTGAGACGCAGAATAGGTGAAAAGACAATCTCCGCATGTGTGGTTCCCACCATGAAGCATGGAGGAGGTGGTGTGATGGTGCTTTGCTTGTAACACTGTCTGTGATGTATTTAGAATTCAAGGCACACTTAACCAGCATGGCTACCACAACATTCTGCAGTTATTCGCCATCCCATCTGGTTTGGGCTTAGTGGGACAATCATTTGTTTTTCAACAGGACAATAACCCAAAACACACCTCCAGGCTGTGTAAGGGCTATTTGACCAAGGAGAGTGATGAGTGCTGCATCGGATGACCTGGCCTCCACAATCACCCGACCTCAACCCAATTGAGATGGTTTGGGATGAGTTGGACCGCAGAGTGAAGGAAAAGCAGCCAACAAGTGCTCAGCATATGTGGGAACTCCTTCAAGACTGTTGGAAAAGCATTCCTAATTTAGCTGGTTGAGAGAATTCCAAGAGCTTGCAACGCTGTCATCAAGGCAAAGGGTGGCTACTTTGAAGAATTTAAGCTCTAAAATGTTGATTTGTTTAACACTTTTTTGGTTACTAAGTGTTATTTCCTAGTTGTGATGTCTTCACTCTTATTCTACGATGTAGAGAAAAAAAAAAAAAAACTTGAATGAGTAGGTGTCCAAACTTTTGACTGGTACTGTATGTTTGTACATACACACACACACACACATATGTATACACACACACACACACACACACATATATACAGTGAGGGAAAAAAGTATTTGATCCACTGCTGATTTTGTACGTTTGCCCACTGACAAAGAAATGATCAGTCTATAATTTTAATGGTAGGTTTATTTGAACAGTGAGAGACAGAATAACAAAAAAATCCAGAGAAATGCATGTCAAAAATGATATCAATTGATTTGCATTTTAATGAGGGAATAAAGTATTTGACCCCCTCTCAATCAGAAACATTTCTGGCTCCCAGGTGTCTTTTATACAGGTAACGAGCTGAGATTAGGAGCACACTCTTAAAGGGAGTGCTCCTAATCTCAGCTTGTTACCTGTATAAAAGACACCCGTCCACAGAAGCAATCAATCAATTAGATTCCAAACTCTCCACCATGGCCAAGACCAAAGAGCTCTCCAAGGATGTCAGGGACAAGATTGTAGACCTACACAAGGCTGGAATGGGCTACAAGACCATCGCCAAGCAGCTTGGTGAGAAGGTGACAACCGTTGGTGCGATTATTCGCAAATGGAAGAAACACAAAATAACTGTCAATCTCCCTCGGCCTGGGGCTCCATGCAAGATCTCACCTCGTGGAGTTGCAATGATCATGAGAACGGTGAGGAATCAGCCCAGAACTACACGGGAGGATCTTGTCAATGATCTCAAGGCAGCTGGGACCATAGTCACCAAGAAAACAATTGGTAACACACTACGCCGTGAAGGACTGAAATCCTGCAGCGCCCGCAATGTCCCCCTGCTCAAGAAAGCACATATACATGCACGTCTGAAGTTTGCCAATGAACATCTGAATGATTCAGAGGAGAACTGGGTGAAAGTGTTGTGGTCAGATGAGACCAAAATGGAGCTCTTTGGCATCAACTCAACTCGCCATGTTTTGAGGAGGAGGAATGCTGCCTATGACCCCAAGAACACCATCCCCACCGTCAAACATGGAGGTGGAAACATTATGCTTTGGGGGTGTTTTTCTGCTAAGGGGACAGGACAACTTCACCGCATCAAAAGGGACGATGGACGGGGCCATGTACCGTCAAATCTTGGGTGAGAACCTCCTTCCCTCAGCCAGGGCATTGAAATGGGTCGTGGATGGGTATTCCAGCATGACAATGACCCAAAACACACGGCCAAGGCAACAAAGGAAGGGCTCAAGAAGAAGCACATTAAGGTCCTGGAGTGGCCTAGCCAGTCTCCAGACCTTAATCCCATAGAAAATCTGTGGAGGGAGCTGAAGGTTCGAGTTGCCAAACGTCAGCCTCGAAACCTTAATGACTTGGAGAAGATCTGCAAAGAGGAGTGGGACAAATTCCCTCCTGAGATGTGTGCAAACCTGGTGGCCAACTACAAGAAACATCTGACCTCTGTGATTGCCAACAAGGGTTTTGCCACCAAGTACTAAGTAATGTTTTGCAGAGGGGTCAAATACTTATTTCCCTCATTAAAATGCAAATCAATTTATAACATTTTTGACATGGGTTTTTCTGGATTTTTTTGTTGTTATTCTGTCTCTCACTGTTCAAATAAACCTACCATTAAAATTATAGACTGAACATTTTTGTCAGTGGGCAAACGTACAAAATCAGCAGGGGATCAAATACTTTTTTCCCCTCACTGTACATACAGTGGGGGAAAAAAGTATTTAGCCAGCCACCAATTGTGCAAGTTCTCCCACTTAAAAAGATGAGAGAGGCCTGTAATTTTCATCAAAGGTACACGTCAACTATGACAGACAAATTGAGGAAAAAAAATCCAGAAAATCACATTGTAGGATTTTTTATGAATTTATTTGCAAATTATGGTGGAAAATAAGTATTTGGTCACCTACAAACAAGCAAGATTTCTGGCTCTCACAGACCTGTAACTTCTTCTTTAAGAGGCTCCTCTGTCCTCCACTCGTTACCTGTATTAATGGCACCTGTTTGAACTTGTTATCAGTATAAAAGACACCTGTCCACAACCTCAAACAGTCACACTCCAAACTCCACTATGGCCAAGACCAAATAGCTGTCAAAAGACACCAGAAACAAAATTGTAGACCTGCACCAGGCTGGGAAGACTGAAACTTTTGTTATTGACCAAATACTTATTTTCCACCATAATTTGCAAATAAATTCATTAAAAATCCTACAATGTGATTTTCTGGATTTTTTTTTCTCATTTTGTCTGTCATAGTTGACGTGTACATATGATGAAAATTACAGGCCTCTCATCTTTTTAAGTGGGAGAACTTGCATAATTGGTGGCTGACTAAATACTTTTTTTCCCCACTGTATATATAGTGCCTGTAACCTGGTTCAGGTTATTAAATCAACCTACCTGGGTGTTTACAAACACTACAGGAACAAGATCATCTACATGTTTTGATAACATTTTTACTAATACTATAGAACTTTGTTCTAAAGCCGTAGCCATACCCATTGGATCCAGCTCCAGTGGATGATGTTAAAAATATTTGTTGCTCTGATGTGATTAATAAGGAGCATCCAGATGCTGCACAAATTGTTTCTTCCAATTATTGATAAACATGCACCTGTTAAGAAACTGACTGTTAGAACTGTTACGGCTCCATGGATTGATGAGGAATTGAAAAACTGTATGGTTGAAAGAGATGAGGCAAAAGGAGTGCCTAATAAGTCTGGCTGCACATCTGACTTACTACAAATTGAGAAAATGTGACTAAACTCAACAAAAAGAAGATGAAACTGTATTATGAAGCCAAGATCAATGATATAAAGAATGATGGAAAAACAACTTGAGTACTTTAAAATGACTCAGGTGGCTTATTCATTACAAAACCATTTGATGTTCCCAATTATTTTTATGATAACTTCATTGGCAAAGTGGGCAAACTTAGGCAGGAAATGACAACAACGAACGGTGAGCCATCATTCATATATAAAAATAATAATAAAAGTTTTTTGTAAAGTTAGTGTGGGAGAGGTGGAAAAATTATTGTTAGCGATCAATAAACCTCCTGGAATTGACAATTTAGATGGAAAGCTACTGAGGATGGTAGCTGACTCTATAGCCACTCCTATCTGTAATATATTTCATCTGAGCCTAGAGGAAAGTCTTTGTCCTCAGGTCTGGAGGGAAGCCAAAGTCATTCCGCTACCCAAGAGTGGTAAAGCGGCCTTTAATGGTTCTAACAGCAGACCTATCAGCTTGCTGCCAAGCGCTTAGCAAACTGTTGGAAAAAATGGTGTTTGACCAAATACAATGCTATTTCTCTGTAAACAAATGAACAGACTTCCAGCATGCTTATAGAGAAGGGCATTCAACATGTACTGCACTGACACAAATTACTGATGATTGGTTGAAAGAAATTGATAATAAGCTTGTGGGACCTGGACTGTTAAATTTCAGTGCAGCCTTTGATATTATTGACCATAACCTGTTGCGAAAACTTGTTACGCCTTTTCAACCACATCGTGGATTCAGAGCCATCAATCGAATAGAACTCAAACGGTTTTCCTTAAAATGGGAGCTTCTCTAATGTCAAAAATGTAAAGTGTGGTGTACAGCAGGGCAGCTCTCAATGACTTGTCACTGGCATTAAACAAAGCATGCGTGTCCATGTATGCTGATGATTCAACCATATACGCATCAGCAACCAAAGCTAAAGAGGTCACTGAAACCCTTAAAGAGTTGCAGTCAGTTTTGGAATGGGTGGACAGTAATAAAAACTGGTCCTGAACATCTCTAAAACTAAGAGCATTGTATTTGGTACAAATCATTCCCTAAGTTCTATACCTCAGCTGAATCTGGTAATGAATGGTGTGGCTGTTGAATAAGTGGGGGAGACTAAATTACTTGGTGTTACCTTAGATTGTAAACTGTAGCTCAGTTGGTAGAGTATGGCGCTTGCAATGCCAGGGTTGTGGGTTCGTTTCCCACGGGGGGCCAGTATGAAAATGTATGCTCTGGATAAGAGCGTCTGCTAAATGACTAAAATGAAAAAAATATATAGATTCAACGGTTGAAAAGATGGGGAGAGGTCTGTCCCAAAGAAATGCTCTGCTTTTTGACACCACACTCCACGAAGCAAGTCCTGCAGGCTATAGTTATCTTATTTTTTATTATTGTCCAGTCATATGGTCAAGTGCTGCAAAGAAAGACCTACAGTGGGGGTAAAAAAGTATTTAGTCAGCCACCAATTGTGCAAGTTCTCCCACTTAAAAAGATGAGAGGCCTGTAATTTTCATCATAGGTACACGTCAACTATGACAGACAAAATTAGAGAAAAAAATCCTGAAAATCACATTGTAGGATTTTTTATGAATTTATTTGCAAATTCTGGTGGAAAATAAGTATTTGGTCACCTACAAACAAGCAACATTTCTGGCTCTCAGACCTGTAACTTCTTCTTTAAGAGGCTCCTCTGTCCTCCACTCGTTACCTGTATTAATGGCACCTGTTTGAACTTATCAGTATAAAAGACACCTGTCCACAACCTCAAACAGTCACACTCCAAACTCCACTATGGCCAAGACCAAAGAGCTGTCAAAGGACACCAGAAACAAAATTGTAGACCTGCACCAGGCTGGGAAGACTGAATCTGCAATAGGTAAGCAGCTTGGTTTGAAGAAATCAACTGTGGGAGCAATTATTAGGAAATGGAAGACATACAAGACCACTGATAATCTCCCTCGATCTGGGGCTCCACGCAAGATCTCACCCCGTGGGGTCAAAATGATCACAAGAACGGTGAGCAAAAATCCCAGAGCAGTATGGCGTTGTGTGGGAGAGTGATTTGTTGACGTCAACGTTGTGAACAGCGTGCCCCATGGTGGCGGTGGGGTTATAGTATTGGCAGGCATAAGCTACAGGACAACGAACGCAATTGCATTTTATCAATAGCAATTTGAATGCACAAAGATACCGTGACGAGATCTTGAGTCCCATTCATCTGCCACCATCACCTCATGTTTCAGCATGATAATGCACAGCCCCATGTCACAAGTATCTGTACAGAATTCCTGGAAGCTGAAAAATTTCCCTGCATACCCACCAGACATTTCACCCATTGAGCACGTTTGGGATGCTCTGGATCTACGTGTACGACAACCTATTCCAGTTCCTGCAACTTTGTCTTTTGTCTATAATGTTTTTTTCATTATGTGTCATTATGTTGCCATTGGTTTCAGCTACTGGGGATCCTAATAAATCAAAATCAGCTGCGAAGCGCTGCTTGAATGCAGAGGGGAGACGAAGTTGTGTGTTGTTTTTTTCGTTTCAGTCTTGCTCCGGTGGTAGGAACACTGGGGTGATGTCCGGTGGTAGGAACACTGGGGTGATGTGTTAAAATGTTTAAAGTGTTGGCAGCTGCATAGGCTATTTTCATTGAGCAGTGGAGACAGTACTGATAAGTCGGTCCATCACTGTTGTAATCTATTGGGAAACCAAAATGTTCCCAAACTGGAGATTTAAATGATGGAGAATCCTCCTGGTTTATTAACCCCACCACTCGCCATCATACAGAACCAGTTCCCGGCTGCTCCTCAAAAAAAGGACAATTTGAAATGCACCAATTAAGATTTTGAATTTTGATTACAAAGTGCGTATAGTTTTGTTGTTTTAACGGAAATAGCCAGACCTTTTTTCCAGCTAAGATTTACTCAAGAGGCATACAACGCAGCGTAGGCATAGCCTACAGGCCTAGTGTTTTTATTTATTTATGCATGTATTCATTCGGGTTCACAGTACGGCCCTAACCGATGTCCCCGTACTGAACGGTTCAGTACGAATACGTATACTGTTACAGCCTCCTGAAGGACCTCTTCAGCTATATAGCTTTTTGCATTAACTTTGATAATGTCTTGGGGGGCAGTTCCACCACATGTTCATTATCTCCAGTGCCAGAATAGTGTCTCCATACACTATACAGTGGGGAGAACAAGTATTTGATACACTGCCAATTTTGCAGGTTTTCCTACTTACAAAGCATGTAGAGGTCTGTAATTTTTATCATAGGTATACTTCAACTGTGAGAGACGGAATCTAAAACAAAAATCCAGAAAATCACATTGTATGATTTTAAAGTAATTAATTTGCATTTTATTGCATGACATAAGTATTTGATCACCTACCAACCAGTAAGAATTCCGGCTCTCACAGACCTGTTAGTTTTTCTTTAAGAAGCCCTCCTGTTCTCCACTCATTACCTGTATTAACTGCACCTGTTGTGAACACTCCCCCCCCCCCCCCCTCATTACCTGTATTAACTGCACCTGTTGTGAACACTCCCCCCACTGAGCGGCAGAAGTGAGTTCAGTGGCAGTGTAAACTGCGCAACCGATTGTTCTCAAATGAGAGCCGAGAAGGGGCTTGGTGTGAATTACAATGAGTCTTTTTGAACATTAAGAAAAATACTTAGCTCTCGATTAGAGGTTTGTCCTAGCCACAGTAACCAGGGTGTATTCTGAATAGAACGACTCACCACATGGTTCTATGGCTAGAGAAAGATTTCATTATGTTGGTTAAGGAATATATTAGAAATCCACTGTTTGGCAGGATGTAAAAGCCATATGGCAAGAAAGACTGCTCTGTACTAAACTCCAGTGGTCAATGACACCATTGACCAAAAAGGTATAACTAACTAAACAGACAAACTGTATGGACCTGCTTCAATGGGACTCCTTCCGGGTGTGGGTGGACATCTGCCCAACAGGACACTCTTTCTAGTCATCTAATCACCTCTCCACAACCTTAGAAATTGACAGATTGAGTCACAGGCTAAGATACAGGTACCAAGCGCGAAATAGACACCATATGATAATACATTTAGAACACAGTAAACCTTTACTGTTAAGCCATTACTACTGTCCCCCTACACTAACTCGCCTGTAGCCGACCCGGTTGCCGAGTGACATCCGGCATTATTTACTGTGGTCTTTTATGGGCCTCTTAATCTTGTTGCCATGTGCATGGCGGGTGCTAGGAGTCCCTGTGCCCATCGAGCGGCGATCTTCTCCTGCCTCTGCTCCGACTCGGATTGAAAAAGAAACCGAGCAGAAAGGTAATTAGGCTGTGTGCCTCCAAGCCTGCTCCAGCAACAAAGGTGCACACAGCCAAATCAATAATCCACCTCCTGTCGATGACCTGCCACTTTAAACCCTTGGGATAAGCCAGAAGTCTAGAGGAAACCACAAGCAGAGAGACATACCCGTACAACCATACAGGTTGTGCCATCGAGATTTTTTATTTTTTTACCCCTAAAAGGACCCAAGAGTGAGGAGGGAAAACTTGGCATGTGAGTGGAGGGGGAGGGGGGGGGGGGGCATCTCAGGCCAGTCAGAGTAATGAATGGAGACTAAAATAAAACCAAGGAGGAGAACGTGGGACGAGGGTTTCTGCATGAGTGAGAAATGAACGAAGGCAGGGAGGGAAAATAAGACCTATTTTCTCTCTGCTCCTGGCCTGGGGACTCCAGTGGGATGCTTGCTCTATCTTTAGCCTGAATTGGGAGAGTTATCTAGTTAGATCTGGAGTTTTACAATGACAACTTAATATAGGCTTTCACTATCCAACTCCATCCCCCTCTGCATCTAGGGATTTCTTGACACTGGGAGCTAAAAAGTAAAACTTATTGTGTAGCTCAGTTGGTAGAGCATGGCGCTTGCAACGCCAGGGTTGTGGGTTCGATTCCCACGGGGGGCCAGTATGGAAAAAAAAAATGCACTCACTCTGGATAAGAGCGTCTGCTAAATGACTAAAATTTTAAACGTAATCTAGATAGAGTGACTATATGGAATCATATATCTTCCACAATTCTTGCAGTACATCTGTAGGTTTCCAGTGTTTTTTCTGGCTTGGTTTTAACAGTGCCATCAGTGGCACAAGCTTGTTTGAACAGCTGGGGCTGGGAGACCTGGGTTTGCAAGTTATAAAACTTCAAAGCTCATTAGACATGATTCATCCCTTCGAGACAGACATCAGCAGCAGCAGCACAGGTGTGTCAGAGAACTCCCCCGATGCACATATTGATGACAACAGTCCTGCTAGAGTATAGGAACTAATCTGAATGTCCTGTAACACAATAGGGATGGCTGAATTAATTGTGTTTATGTCACACCTTTCATGTGAGGATCCCACTGTACTACTGCATAGTGTGGGGGGTGACCTCACACTACCATTGTGCTAGTAGTCCCATGAGCAGTGGAGAGAAGAACTAGAATGAGTCAAGGAGGCTGGACTGAAATCCATCAAAACCATGTTCTGTAGAACTGCACACACAGTGCTCCAGGGGAGGACTATGCAGTGAATTACTTTTCCACTTGATACAGTCAGCAATGAGTAGGCAAGAATAATGGTTCTCTCGGATCACTAATCTTTAATTAAGTTGATCAATCAAACTGTATAAGAGATGTATAGGCTAATCACATTGTGTAGTACCCTTGAGCAACAGTTAATGCACTCGGCAGGCAACACCATTACACAGCCATGATTCAACCGACTGACTAACTTCTAAACTGAATGACTACGGCTTTAAATGTGGATAGCTACATACAGTGAGGGAAAAAAGTCGTGGATGGGTATTCCAGCATGACAATGACCCAAAACACCCGGCTAAGGCAACAAAGGAGTGGCTCAAGAAGAAGCACATTAAGGTCCTGGAGTGGCCTAGCCAGTCTCCAGACCTTAATCCCATAGAAAATCTGTGGAGGGAGCTGAAGGTTCGAGTTGCCAAACATCAGCCTCGAAGTGGGACAAAATCCCTCCTGAGATGTGTGCAAACCTGATGGCCAACTACAAGAAACGTCTGACCTCTGATTGCCAACAAGGGTTTTAGCACCAAGTACTAAGTCATGTTTTGCAGAGGGGTCAAATACTTATTTCCCTCATTAAAATGCAAATCAATTTATAACATTTTTTACATGCGTTTTTCTGGATTTTTTTGTTGTTATTCTGTCTCTCACTGTTCAAATAAACCTACCATTAAAATTATAGACTGATCATGTCTTTGTCAGTGGGCAAACGTACAAAATCAGCAGGGGATCAAATACTTTTTTCCCTCACTGTATAGGCCTAGCTATATGCCCAGTGTATATCTTCATTCTCCTGCGTCATAAAGGACTGAGAAGAATAGCCTCTGGTTCCGCTCTAAGCTTGGTTCTATTTTTAACTGTCTTTTTGTTCATGGCATTTTCTCTCCCCGAGGATTGTTTGGGCAGGCAGGCGTTTAACTGGCAAGAGGACGTCCACAGGGATCCCTCCAAACCCTCTTCCTAGCATCCAAACCCTGCCATCAGGGGGACCAGCTCAGTGACCAATCACAGGCAACTAATGGTTGTCACTGACTGGAGTGACTAAGAAACTGTCATTAAACCAGCCAGGGGCAAAAACAGCTTTGCTACAATTTGTACATAATTTCAGTTTCTTCCTCATGCACACAATCAATTCCCTCAATTTACAGTGAGTGAGGCAATCAGTTATCTCTAGATATGGCCTGATCCTATCATAAGCTAGGCCTACTACTATTAATTATATCCCTCTTAGCGTGGGACAGTCTATCAAACTAAGAAAAATCTAAGTTGACCATATTAAAAGAAAAAAGGTTGTAAAAGATCTGCTTACCTGCCAGACACCCACGATGGCATTTGCTATTAGAATCAGCAAAATTACAAAAGGCTCCACGAAGGCTGTGATGGTCTCCTCTCCCTCCTCGAACCAGGCCAGCACCTAATACAGGAGAAACAGGCAGACAAGTCAGACAGCAATACCCCAAAATAATACATTCATATTATGCCCTGCAGTACCAGATATTAATGTCTCAGTCAGATACCAGCTTTAGGGTGTAGCGGAGATAAGGCGAACCAGAGGCAAGGGTCAAGGTAACAGAGCCTGGAGCACTATTGCAAAACCAGGGCAAAGGCAATCACTTGGTAACAGTGAGTTATTCAATTTGGGTGAAAAGTAGCCGTTGGAGAGTGACAAGGCTCATCAGGGCTGAAAGTGTGGTTGTCAGCACAAGCCCATCAAACACCTTAGCATCTGTACATCTAGGCCAGCTACTGCAGAGAGATGTCAGTGAAGAATTGACTACCTGTCTGATGCAGGACTTCCAGCTACATCAAATCTACTGTTGAACATGCCATTTCTAATACCTGTAGTTTCAAAGCACCACACACCTCTACGCTGTTCAGGCATCCAGTCTCTGGCTAAGCATTTTGTCCTCTCTCAACAGCGAGCGACTACTCTTTAAAGTGGTGTTCATTTCCATGAAGTCCTCAGCCACTGAAATAGGATGCATGGGTTTAAACCAGTGGTTTGAATGACCGCATTGCATAACAGATAAAATCAGCAATTTCATCTGTAGAGGTCCAACCATTTTACCTCAGAAATGACTTAGAGATGGAGGGGACAATGGTAGAAATTACTGAAACCTTCCTTGTACATCTCAAACTAGGCTACACTTCGAAGGGCTGGAGTGGTAGCTTCCCACACAACAGTGCTCATAAAGGCCAAGCTTGATATTGTATGCTATGACCACTTTGAATGAAGAGGTTAAAAAAGCCACATATTCTCATTCTATTTTGATGTCTCCGACAGTCAATCATGAACAGGGAGGAGATTGAGCAGAGTAGCACTCCTCCTCAGGCATTGGATTACACGACAGAGGCCTCAGCATCATTAACTCACCCAAGCCCACCTAATTATCCTTGTCAAGGTCTCTGGCGATAACAGTCAATAATATGACTCATTTGTGCAATGAATAGGGGATTGAAAGCCTCTCACTACCACACATTAGTAAATGTGTTCAGCGTAATGACAGTGTTTCAGTCCCAATTCATAAAATCTTATCCAGAGAATGGGTCTATCGTTTCTCAAAGACTATTTCAGAACAACAGGGACAGAAGTAACTTGTCTCCTCAATCAGAATCTAGGCCAGAACTATAAATGTGTTACATACTAAGATTATCCTCCTTCTAACCCAGTTAGAGGTACAGCCTATCAAATCAAATGCCAATGAAAAATGTGAACATCTTGACAGCTCAAGCATGCTTAGGACGCTTGTGTGTGTGATCTGTCTACTACTGGATGTGATTTACAGGCTAGATTCCTGACCATCATCACTATGTGTGACTGTCCCTGCTGCTGGTGATATTTACAGCGATGTGGCGTTGAAAACCAGCCAACAGGAAGGGAAATGGGGTCACAGAGAGGTGAACTTGGCACTCACCGGGATCACCACTAGTGAGGCCACTTGTGACATAAAACAAACATTGTTTATTTCCAGATCAACTGCTTCCCATGAAGGACTTCAATAGAAGGGATATGATACGGCCTTACTAAAGGGAGTAGATTAGGAATAATTGGACAACAGCAGGAAAAGGAGGCTCAAAACAGGTGCAAGAAAATAGCGACTCGCTAACAACTAGAAACTCAATCAATTATGTTCTCAACATAGCAGACTAGGTTAGCTTTCTCAGCTGTCCCCCACTCAGTGTTCCTCACAAAAACAAACACGCCCCTCATTCTGATGCAGTAACCTAAGATGTAACGACATACAAGTAGGTGCAACAACCAATTAATTATCCCTAAATTACTGGACAAATGCCAGTTTACCATCACATTTTCACCAGAATAGACAGTCAGATACCATACAAAACCGACATGAGGCTGGCGCTGTGGGCACAAGGCCTAATGGAAACCCAGGGGCTTGCAATTTCTTAAGAAACCCCTCTTCAGTGCTATCTGCCCTAGAGGGGTTTTGTGCGTTCCGCAACAATTATGCCCGTACACTTATTCTGGACACATATGAAGCATACCATCATCCTCATGTGAATAAATTAAGAGTAATTATATACTTACAAAGGATATGCAGGCTGCAAGAAGAAGAATCCTCACAAGTAGATCTCCAAACTGTTCAACTACCAGTTCCCATAAAGATTTTCCTAATAACATAAAATAGAGGGTTTGATTGCATCCAAATAATTGGATAATTTGAAAAAGTAAATTAACAAAAATGTAACTATTTGCTTACCCTCCTCAGCAGGCAATTCTGCGGTTCATCCAATGGATACCACAACGGAAATAGAGGACAACAGTGAGAGAGGAATGTTACAATTGGGTTTCAAAAGGGAAAATACACCTAGATACCTAGGACTGGAGGACAAACATAAGACATACTCAACATCGTTTAGAACAGGCAGACTATTTCAAATGTACAGCATTTTGCTTTAGTTCGTTTACTGAAATTGTTTCAACACACGAGACTGTACATGTTCATGACGTCAGCAATTTGTTCAAACAAGCGGGTTGCTGAAGAATGCAAGAGGCGTAGCGGTAGTTTAGCTAGCTAACTAGCTAACAGGCCGTACACGGTGTAGCCAGGCAAGGGATATCACATTTCAGAAACATGTTACTCACCATTAGGTCCCCATTTTTCCCGCTGCCTCTTCACCTGGTCTAAACCTAGACCTGTGCTTTCGTTCACGTTGAAATGGCTGTAAACTTCCTCCACCGTCTTTGTGTGAGCGTTCTCCATGGTGAGAGTAGCCGCGCGAGGTCACACACCAGCTCGCTAACGTTTACTGCTTAGCTGAAACCTCGACAACCCCACTGATTCCTCAATTATTGTGTGTCTTCCCCAAACTCACGCTGTCAAAAATTCATACAAATATAAATAACCTCACGTGCAATGAAAACGGTGGCTAATGTAAGTCCTCACACTTGTTAGGAGACCGATGCCTTGCCCTGTCAAACTCGCCGGTTAGCTACAACGTTCCAGACCATGAAATACGGATAATTCATACCACCATCAAAACTATTTCATTTTTTGAAGGAGCAATAACTTAAGAAAAATGCGTCCCTGTAGTTGGATAATGCAAGTGGCTAAGCGGTAGGTCTGACAAGCACAGCCTTCGTGGATGTCCGCTGTCTATTTCCTCTTGCGTGCTGCTGCGGATTCACTACCTTCACCATCAGCACCAATCGCATTTGTCCACTACACTTTCGCATGCTCGCATGCATGGTGTCCGCATGTGGAATGCGCTTATTGGTTGGAGACTCCGGAAATCCATTTTTCTTCCCGATCTTTCGGTCCTCACTAGTTACCGCAGCCACAAAGTCATTATTCTGTATAAACCCCGCATATTTAAAAAATGTCTCTTCAAAAAGTATGATTTTAAACCTAACCTTAACCACACCACTAACCTTATGCCTAACCCTAACCTTAAATTAAGACCAAAGAGCAAATTTTAGTTTTCATTAATTTTTATGATAACCAATTTTGACTTTGTAGCTGTGGTAAATACTGACAAACCGATCTTTCGCCGGTGTCCCTGATCAGCTAACTCCTTCGGTGGGGTTTATCGGCGGTTGGCATCCAATGTTATTGTGCCTTACCGCCACCTACTGTACTGGAGTGTGGACCAAGCGACAGAGAGGAAGTAAATCCTACCTGCCAGCCCCGTTACATATTTGAGACTATATCTAATGATGTTCTACTCAATATACTCTTTCAACTAATTTTCTGTATCCCCTTCTCCCTCATACTAGATCTCAGCCTCTCTCTTTCCCTCTGATACTTGAAATAAATGTCTGCCCTTAGTATGTCTATTCCACTGCTCCTGCCATCTCTGCACCATCACTGTCCATATCTGGCTTTTTTGCCTCTGAAACTACAACATCCCCACTACTAAGTGATTGTTTAGCCAGTACATCAACTGCCTCATTCCCCTCCAAGTGGAATGGTATCAAATACATCAAACACATGGTCTCCATGTATTTGATGCCATTACTTTTGCGCCGTTCCAGCCATTATTATGAGCCGTCATCCCCTCAGCAGCCTCCACTGGCTGGGACCCAAGTAAATCTTATCTGTATACCCATCTGTCTAATCCTGCCATGGGTTTGTAGCACATCATAAAGCAGGTATTGTCTGCTACGTTAGCTGAAGGACTGCAGACTCATCAACACTGCACATGAATCAGAGCAAATAACTACTCTGTCTGGCTTGACTTCCTCCACCCACTTCAAGGCCAACAGTATAGCTATCAGCTCTGCCGTATATACAGCCAGATGATCTGTAATACGTTTCCTGACTGCCAACCCACATTCCTGCACTACAAATGCTGACCCAGTACGTCCTGTCCTTGGATCTTTTGAACCATCTGTGTAAATGGCCACAAAATCCTGATACACAGTATGCAGACGTCTATTAAACAAATCAGATGGATCAACACCCTCCCTATCTTTCTGTAGTCTCTCCAACACTTCTAGATCAACTACTGGAGGCGGGAGTAGCCATGGTGGATTTACAGGAATAGCTACCATTGGACTAAACTCCCTTCCATACAGTCCCATCTCCCTCGCCTGGGTATTACCCACCCACCCAAAGCTCATGTTCTGTCCTCGCTCATGTTCCCAGCATGCCTGTAAAATCCCTTTTGCAGAATGAGACACCCCATGTCCCTGTAGGTTGACCCAATAATTCATTGCCAGCTGCTGTCTCCTAATCTGCAATGGCAAATCCCCCATCTCCACCCGTAGTGCAGCCACTGGGGAGGTCCGAAATGCCCCACTACATGTTCTGAGTCCTTGCCCCTGTATGACATCCAACCTTTCCAATGAGGTCCGGGCTGCCGAACCATACGCTATAGAGCCATAGTCTATTACAGATCGGATCAATGCAACATAAATGGTCCTCAAAAAGGAATGCCCCCCACCCAATCCCCGTCAGACAGCGCATCACATTTAGCACCTTCTTGCACTTTCCAACCACTCTCTCAATGTGTTCTGCCCAGGTGAGCCTAGTGCCAAAGTATACCCCAAGGAACCTGAAGGCCCTCACCCACTCCAAGTTTCTCCCATATAACCTCAAGTGTATCTCATCTCCCACCTTCCTCCTGGTAAAGAACAGAGAACCTGAATCTCCACATTAATGCCTACCACTCTACCTCATCAATTGCTTCCTCTACCTTTCTGACTGACGGTCAAAAGTTTTAGAACACCTACTCATTCAAGGGTTTTTCTTTATTTTTACTATTTTCTACATTGTAGAATAATAGTGAAGATATCAAAACTATGAAATAACACATATGGAATCATGTAGTAACCCAAAAAGTGTTCAACAAATACAAATATATTTTATATTTCAGATTCCTCAAATAGTCACCCTTTGCCTTGATGACAGCTTTGCACACTCTTGGCATTCTCTCAACCAGCTTCATCTGGAATGCTTTTCCAATAGTCTTGAAGAAGTTCCTGTTGAAAAACAAATGATAGTCCCACTAAGCCTAAACCAGATGGGATGGCGTATCGCTGCAGAATGCTGTGGTAGCCATGCTGGTTAAGTGTGCCTTGAATTCTAAATAAATCACAGACAGTGTCACCAGCAAAGCACCCCCACACCATATCACCTCCTCCTCCATGCTTCACGGTGGGAAATACACATGTGGAGATCATCCGTTCACCCACACCGCCTCTCACAAAGACACGGCGGTTGGAACCAAGAATCTCCCATTTGGATTCCAGACCAAAGGACACATTTCCACCGGTCTAACGTCCATTGCTCGTGTTTCTTGACCCAAGCAAGTCACTTCTTATTATTGGTGTCCTTTAGTAGTGCTTTCTTTGCAGCAATTCGACCATGAAGGACTGATTCACACAGTCTCCTCTGAACAGTTGATGTTGAGATGTGTCTGTTACTTGAACTCTGTGAAGCATTTATTTGGGCTGCAATTTCTGAGGCTGGTAACTATAAGGAACTTAAACTCTGCAGCAGAGGTAACTCTGGGTCTTCCATTCCTGTGGCAGTCCTCATGAGAGCCAATTTCATTATAGCGCTTGATGGTTTTTGCGACTGCACTTGAAGTAACTTTCAAAGTTCTTGACATTTTCCGTATTGACTGACCTTCATGTCTTAAAGTAATGATGGACTGTCGTTTCTCTTTGCTTATTTGAGCTGTTCTTGCCATAATACGGACATCTTTTACCAAATAGGGCTATCTTCTGTATACCCCCCCTACCTTGTCACAACACAACTGATTGGCTCAAACGCATTAAGAAGGAAATAAATTCCACAAATTAAAGGCACACCTGTTAATTGAAATGCATTCCAGGTGACTACCTCATGAAGCTGGTTGAGAGAATGCCACGAGTGTGCAGAGCTGTCATCAAGGCAAAGGGTGGCTATTTTGAAATATAAAATATATTTTGATTTGTTTAACAATTTTTTGGTTACTACATTAAAAATAAAGAAAAACCCTTGAATGAGTCGGTGCTCTAAAACTTTTGACCGGTAGTGTATGTATGGCACATTTCTTCCCCTCTTCCATAAGGCCCCATCATGTGTAAATAAAGACCTCCCAATATCCAGCCGTACCTGAGAGTAAACATCATTGATCATGATTGAGAACAACAGAGGACTAATCACGCTCCCCTGTGGTGTACCGTTATCCACCAGGTAGCTTCCTGATTGAGACGTCCCCACCCTCACCTGAGTTGGCCTTCCAAACAGGAAATCCTTTATCAAGTTTGTCACGCCCTGGCCGTGAGAGGCCTGTTGTCTTTAGTTGGTTTGGTCAGGGCGTGAGTTTCTATGTTATATATTCTATGTTTACGTTCTAGTTAGTCTATTTCTATGTTTCAGTTCTAGGTTGTGTGTCTATGTTTGGCCGGGTGTGATTCCCAATCAGAGACAGCTGTCGCTCGTTGTCTCTGATTGGGGATCATACTTAAGTAGCCTGTTTGCCTACCTTAGTTGTGGGATCTTGTTCCGTGTTAGGCTTGTATGTGTATAGCCAGAGGACTTCACGTTACGTTGTTTCTTGTTTTGTTTATGTTTATTGAGTTTAATAAACATGTACGCTTTTCACGCTGCACCTTGGTCTGACCCGTCTCTCAACGTTCGTGACAGAAGATCCCACCACAAAAGGACCAAGCAGCGTGCCAAGAAGGAGCAAACGCCTGGTACTCAACAGGAGGCTACGTTGGTAGATGTCCTCCTCGGTTGGGGGACAATCACAGAGGAGGAGGCCGTCCATTATGGTAAGGCAATGAAGGAGGAAGCCCGGGAAGGAGAGGATCAATGGCGACATCAACGAAGCCGGCAGAAGAGGAAGCCCAAGAAGCAGCCCCAAGAAAATGTTGAGGGGGGGCTCACGGGGTGGACGACGAGGCAGCAGGAGGCAGGGAAAGGGCTGACTAGAGAGGAGGAGGACGCTATTTTAGAGGTCCTCCAAGACCTGTGGATCGAGAGAGAAGAGCCCTGACCACTGCACCCGGTGGGGTTCCAGTTGGAGTCCCTACGACCATGGAACAGGAATGGGAACAGTTTTACACTGAGGAGTCGGAGGATGATGACGACGATGAGTTTCTGTTCCCTAACTCATGGGGGCTCCCGGAGGAGTCCTCACTGGAGGAGGATTGGGCGTGGAGAGAGGACTGGAAGAGTCGTACATTTCCAACGCCAGTTCCCAGCCCGGTACGCCCCGTGCCTGCTTCTCGCACCAAGCCAGTGGTGCGTGTTCCCAGTCCGGCACGGCCCGTGCCTGCTCCTCGCACCAAGCCAGTGGTGCGTGTTCCCAGTCCGGCACGGCCCGTTCCAGGACAGAAACACGCACCTAAAATGGAGTCAGCAGGTACAGTCGGTCCGTCCGGATCTTGGGAGGAACGTATCCAACGGCAGGCGAGCAGGATCCAGGCACTCGGCAGCGCAATAGTGCGCGTGTTGAGTACATTGGAGCGATGGGAGAGAGGTGGTGTTTCTACACCTCCTCCAACCACACAACTCACCCGACCTCCAGCGACGGTCCCCTGCATGGAGCTCTTAAACGTGTCGGTGCCCAGCCTGGGGCCGGCAACCAGTCCTATTACAGGGCTGGAATTTTCCTCTGTATCGGTGCCCAGGCTGGGCACAGCGTTTAGTCCTGCTCCAGAGATGAGGATGGATACGGGTCCGGAAGTTTGCTCCACTCCGGAGCCAGAGCAATCCGCTCCACCGGTGCCTGATCCAGCTCCGGTCGGTTGCTCCACTCCGGAGCTAGAGCAATCTGCTCCACCGGTGCCCAGTCCAGCTCCGGTCAGCGGATCCACTCCGGAGCCAAAGCAATCCACTCCACCGGTGCCTGATCCAGCTCCGGTCAGCGGCTCCATTCCGGAGACAGAGTAGTCCGCTCCACCGGTGCCCAGTCCAGCTTCGGTCAGCGGTTCCACTCCGGAGCTAGAGCAATCCGCTCCATCGGCGCCTGATCCAGCTACGATTAGCTGCTCCACTCCGGAGCCAGAGCAGTCCAGTTCGGTAAGGCCCGTACCTGCTCCCCGCACCGAACCAGTGGTGCCTGTCGCCAGCCCGGTACGCCCCGTACCTGCTCCCCGCATCAAACCAGTGGTGCGCGTATCCAGTCCAGTACTGCCCGTACCTGCTCCCCGCACCAAACCAGTGGTGCGCGTCTCCAGTCCGGCACGACCCGTTCCTGCTCCTCGCACCAGACCTGTGGTGCGGGTCTCCGGCCCGGCCCGTTCCTGCTCCTCGCACCAGACCTGTGGTGCGTGTCCCCAGTCCGGCCCGCCCCGTTCCTGCTCCTCGCACCAGACCAGTGGTGCGTGTCCCCAGTTCGGCCCGGCCTGTTCCACTGGTGCCTGGTCCAGCAACGGTCAGCGGCTCCACTCCGGAGCCAGAGCAGTCCACTCCACCGGGGTCCAGTTCAGCTCCGGTCAACGGCTCCACTCCAGACCCAGAAGTCAGCCCCACTCCAGGTTCGGGGTCTCCCACACCAGGGTCCAGACAGGGTTTGGTGCATCGTGGGGGGATTGTCGATCCAGGTCCAGACGTCAGCACCTCTCCAGGTTCGGGGTCTCCCACACCAGGGTCCAGACAGGGCTTGGTGCATCGCGGGAGGATTACTGATCCAGGCCCAGATGTCCGCCCCTCTCCAGGTTCGGGGTCTCCCACACCAGGGTCCAGACAGGGCTTGGTGCATCGTGGGAGGAAGGAGAGGGGAAGCATTGCGCCGAGGTCCAGACCAGACCAGGGGCGCAACGGGGAGGCAGAGAGGAAGAGGTCGTCACACCCGGAGCCGGATCCGTTTCCGAGGCTGAAAGCCCACCCGGACCCTCCCCTAATGAGTCAGGTTGGTGCGGCCGGAGTACGCACCTATGTGGGGGGGTAATGTCACGCCCTGGCCGTGAGAGGCCTGTTGTCTTTAGTTGGTTGGTCAGGGCGTGAGTTTCTATGTTATATATTCTATGTTTACGTTCTAGTTAGTCTATTTCTATGTTTCGGTTCTAGGTTGTGTGTCTATGTTTGGCCGGGTGTGATTCCCAATCAGAGACAGCTGTCGCTCGTTGTCTCTGATTGGGGATCATACTTAAGTAGCCTGTTTGCCTACCTTAGTTGTGGGATCTTGTTCCGTGTTAGGCTTGTATGTGTATAGCCTGAGGACTTCACGTTATGTTGTTTCTTGTTTTGTTTATGTTTATTGAGTTTAATAAACATACGCTTTTCACGCTGCACCTTGGTCTGACCCGTCTCTCAATGTTCGTGACACAGTTCTACGTTCTTCCTCCAACATGACCTCTTTGCCTGACGGATAGTTCTCCTCACCAGGGCCTGCTTATACTGAATCAGATGTTGGAAGTTATGCGTCCTTTTCAGTACTCTAAATGCCCTGTTCCTACTCCTCACCATTGCCCCACACTCCTCCATCCACCATGGGACTGCATTCCCCCTCCTCCCTGAACTCTTAGGTATAGCCTCAGTAGCTGCCCCCACTAAAGCAGTTCTCACCCAGTTATTCATACTATCCACATCCCCTCTTATATCCACCCGAGCCATCACCTGCTCACTGAGCTCCTGAAACTGATCCCACTTTGCCCTTCCAAACACCCACCTGCCTACTCCATCCACTAACACCTCCTCCTCCCTCCGGCCTCCCCCCCCACCTTACTTCTATCCTGGTCCTCCAGCACTTCCAGGTCCAATATCTGACAAGGATTATAGTAGTTCACTACCACTAGCACCCCTCCTCTAAACTACACCTCCACCACCACATATTCCTGTTCAATACCTTTGCCTAGCATCCTGTAAGGAAGTCCTTGCTTTATGAAGGTGGCACACCCCCCCATCCCCCTACATCTCTGTCCCTACGAACAACTACATATCCCTGTATGATAAACTCCAAAGTCGGTTTGAGCCAAGTTTCCTGCACACAAATCACATCAGGTTTAGCTGGCATATCCATAATGAACTGCTTGAACTCCTGCCCATTAGCCAACAGGGTTCGAGCATTCCATTTCAGTACTACCACCATAACTCAAATCCAGTAATACATGACTCCAGCCTCGGCTGATTGAGGTAATCTCGAACCTGTTCCCATGTCAACCCTGTCATACTCAGATGTCTCCCAGCCGCTTTCACTATTAGCTGAATCCTCTCTGTTTTAGACTCTACTTTAGCAGTGAACGTCACCTGCTATGAACATCACCAGCTTCTCTTTCTCTTATAATCGCCGCCCACCTGCCCCCTAATCCTCGGTCTAGTTGCTCCTAACCATCTCTTCCTTGAACCTGTATCTCCCTGGACCTGGACCACCCTCACTGCCTCAGCATGACACCCTTCTCTCCACTCTCACTTGTTGCACTTCCACTGGCTGCTTCATTGCCTCACACCCACCATATGCCACACTATGAGCACCCCCACAGCTGCAGCACTTTGGTTGTACACCATCCCCACACTTCCCATACTTATTTGGCAGTACGCTCTACCATCCGAACTGCCGCTGGCTTTAGAAACTATGTTGCTCTCCTCAAACGTCCTTTTCTTCTTCATATCCGCCTACATAGACCTCTCGCTCCCCTTCAAACTCCCACTCCCTTTCTCTCCAGCTTTCTTTGTATTTTTATCTTCCCTACTCCCCCCTTTATTTGTACCGCTATGCTCCATACTTGCTTCACTTTCTTCTCCATCACTATCTCCTACCATTCCTGACCCAGTCACAGCACAGCCGTGCCGAACCGCCGCCACACCATGTAAAGTTTGATTGTTCGTTTATCAACGATTGATACCGGAGCTCCGATCAACCCACGTTATGTCTCAACCCGTTGTGTCTCTACCGTTCCCAGCTGACTCCAATGGCTGACTTTCCTCAAAGAACTATGCTGCGTTCACGTGCTAGTCGGAACTAGGAAACTCAGAAATGTCCGACTTGCTAACTGGTTGGTTAGATTAAGTCTGACATATTCGAGTCTCCTAGTTCTGACTAGCACATTAACGCAGCACTACATATATTTTATTTAATATTACAGCCCATTAATATAATTTATCTGGTAATATTTAGAGCATTTCTATTACAATATTTAAAAGAGCTAGTAGGCTATATAAAACCAGCTAATGTAAAAAACTGCTAGATTAACTGTAAAATCATCTTGGCATATCACTTGAGGGGCAAAATACACAAACATTATCTAGGTTTCTATCCAACTGGCCACAGATTTCATGCAAATATTCTAAAATCTGCATAAAAACAATAACGCATTTTCCAACCAGAGATGTTTCCATCAAATTCACTTGTTGCTGATAGAGCCCCACAGAGGACGTGTCATAATATCCCCAAAAAACCTAGCAGTCAAACAGGGAAATGCTTCCAATAGTTTTTTCACCATTCATTTTTCTCATTGGGGATTTCTGAAACACTTAAAATAAGGGCTGTGTTTTGTGTAGGCTTACCCTGGTGTGACGTTTTGATAACCATGTAAATCTCTCTCGGACAAGGTGACTTTTATCAATATATTCGGCTCTATTTACTCTCAGATTCGAAAATGCTAATTAGCATCAATGTAGACATCATGCAAGATTGCAAATCCCTGCATGCTCCTGCACGTCATCTCGAGAGAGATTTACACGGTTATCAAAAAGTCACCCCAGGGTAAGCCTACACAAAACACAGCCCTTATTTTAAGTGTTTCTAAAATCCATTATGGGAAAAATGAATGGTGGAAAAACTATTGGAAACATTTCCCCGTTTGACCGCTAGGTTTTATGGGTATTATGACTCATACTGTGGTACTCTATTAAAGGCTGTGCGTGATGACGTAGTGCACATAAAAATACATTTTGTGGTTAAATTCACATTTCTATCCACAACAGGTCCTTTAAGGTGGAAATACACCACTAGTAGGAAAATGTGCATATTTTCTTTATGCGTTTAAAACAAAATTTGCATGAAAATCTGTTGCCAATTGGATGGAAACCTAGTTAGAGACAGGCTTATAAAAGTGAACATCTTATCTTGAATGTTCAGTATCAGGGTTCTTTATTTTCTTGGTTTAAGGCCAGGCACCACACCCTAATAGGGGATCCCCCCTTAATCAAATCCCAAACAACTTTTACCAGTTGAATGTAGATACAAATATACATTTTCAACAATATTTTGACATCTTTAGGTTTACTTTTTGAAAGTACTAATATTAACGGACCAAAATACCAACAAATCTCAAAATTGATAGGTAGATGCAAAAATGTCATTTCCGCCTGGGATGCCTGGTGTTAACATACAGCTGACAGCTAGTATTAATCCCAACACAAGTCTGCTAAGGTCAGCAAGACACAAATCAATAATACTAGAATTACATTCACTCAACCGGTTTGATAAAAGACCAGTTAAAATCCATGTTGTCTTTGTTTTTTCTCTCATTGATTGCAGTGGAGAGCAGACCTGGGTTGTGAGCTATGATTCAGAGAGGTCCATTATCTATTGGTTTGTACAGGAGGGTTGCATTGGTGGACTGTGATCACCAACTTGTCATTGGGGGACTGATGGGCTTCTGGAGGTCAATGGCGTCTTCAGTGTTTTCATAACAGCTTGGTCCAGATAATTTAGTCTCATTTGTGAGAATCCGTCCCAAAAGTCCCCTATTCCTTATAAATTAATGAAAATTGTAAACCTTTGACTCTGCTCATGTGAGTCATTGACCTGTCATTTCACCCTCATTCACAGTAGTTGTTCTGTCAATCCAGGAAGAGGATATGAGAGGCTGCCTCCTCCACTCAAGGCCACATCAGATGTTTCTATAGCTCCTCAGCATCCCCAGTGTGAGACACTATGTGCTGCCTGGCTCCAACATGTTCAATCAGGCCACCACTAATAAATGGCTTGCATGAAACCCCTACTCCACTGGAAGATGATAGTCAGTGAGTGGAGAAGATGCTGTAACAGCTATCTTGCACAAAGTAACTCACATTCAACACAAAGTAAGAGATGGATATTATTTTTGGTTAGTATAGTGCATGTTTATTGGCAGTGTGTGTGCTTGTATGTGGTTATTTTTGTATTTTATTAGGATCCCCATTAGCTGTTGCAAAAGCAGCAGCTACTCTTCCTGGGGTCCACACAAAACATGAAACATTACATAATACAGAACATTAATAGACAAGAACAGCTCAAGGACAGACATTTTTAAAGGCACACGTAGCCTACATATCAATACATACCCACAAACTATCTAGGTCAAATAGGGGAGAGACGTTGTGCCATGAGGTGTTGCTTTATCTGTTTTTTGAAACCAGGTTTGCTGTTTATTTGAGTTCCATGCAATAATGGCTCTATATAATACTGTACGCTTTCTTGAATTTGTTCTGGATTTGAGAACTGTGAAAAGACCCTGGTGGCATGTCTGATGAGGAAAGTGTGTGTGTCAGAGCTGTGTGTAAGTTGACTATGCAAACAATTTGGGATTTTCAACACATTAATGTTTCTTATAAAAAGAAGAAGTGATGCTGTCATTGTCTCCTCAACTCTTAGCCAAGAGAGACTGGCATTCATAGTATTTATATCAGCCCTCTGATTACAATGAAGAGCAAGATGTTCCGCTCTGTTCTGGGCCAGCTGCAGCTTAACTAGATCTTTCCTTGCAGCACTCGACCACACGACTGGACAATAATCAAGATAAGACAAAACTAGAGCCTGCAGAATTTGCTTTTTTGAGTGTGGTGTCAAAAAAGCAGAGCATCTCTTTATTACGGACATACCTCTCCCCATCTTTACAACCATTGAATCTATATGTTTTGACCATGACAGTTTACAATCTAAGTTAACGCCAAGTAATTTAGTCTCCTCCACTTATTCAACAGCCACACCATTCATTACCAGATTCAGCTGAGGTATAGAACTTAGGGAATGATTTGTAACAAATACATTGCTCTTAGTTTTAGAGATGTTCAGGACCAGTTTAATACTGGCCACCCATTCCAAAACAGACTGCAACTCTTTGTTAAGGGTTTCAGTGACTTCTTTAGCTGTAGTTGCTGATGCGTATATGGTTGAATCATTAGCATTCGTGGACATACATGCTTTCTTTAATGCCAGTGGCAGGTCATTGGTAAAAATAGAAAAGAGTAGAGGGCCTAGAGAGCTGCCCTGCGGTACACCACAATTTACATGTTTGACATTAGAGAAGCTTCCATTAACAAAAACTGTTTGAGTTCTATTAGATAGATAGCTCTGAATGCACTATATGGCAGAGGTTGAAAAGCCATAACACATATGTTTTTTCAACAACAGGTTATGGTCAATAATATCAAAGGCTGCACTGAAATCTAACAGTACAGCTCCAACAACCTTATTATTATCAATTTCTTTCAACCAATCATCAGTCATTTGTGTCAGTGCAGTACATGTTGAGTGCCCTTCTCTATAAGCTTGCTGAAAGTCTGTTGTTCATTTGTTTACAGAGAAATAGCATTGTATTTGGTCAAACACCATTTTTTCCAACAGTTTGCTAAGGGCTGGCAGCAAGCTGATAGGTCTGCTGTTAGAACCAGTAAAGGCCGCTTTGCCACTCTTGGGTAGCGGAATTACTTTTGCTTCCCTCCAGGCCTGAAGACAAAGACTTTCCTCTAGGCTCAGATGAAATATATTACAGATAGGAGTGGCTATAGAGTCAGCTACCATCCTCAGTAGCTTTCGATCTAAGTTGTCAATTCCAGGAGGTTTGTCATTATTGATCGATAACAATACTTTTTCCACCTCTCCCACACTAACTTTACAAAATTCAAACTTGCAATGCTTTTCTTTCATTATTTGTTTTTTATGCATGAATACGATGGCTCACTGTTCATTGTTGGCATTTCTTGCCTAAGTTTTCACTTTGCAAATGAAGTAATCATTAAAATAATTGTCAACATCAAATGGTTTTGTGATGAATAAGCCATCTGATTCGATGAAAGATGGAGTTGAATGTCTTTCTGCCCATAATTTCATTTAAAGTACTGCAAAAAAAAACATCATTCTTTATATCATTGATCTTGGCTTCATAATAGAGTTTAATCTTCTTTTTGTTGAGTTTAGTCACATAATTTCTCAATTTGCAGTAAGTCAGCCAGTTAGATGTGCAGCCAGACTTATTAGCCACTCCTTTTGCCCCATCTCTTTCAACCATACAGTTTTTCAATTCCTCATCAATCCATGGAGCTGTAACAGTTCTAACAGTCAGTTTCTTAACAGGTGCATGTTTATCAAGTGCAGCATCTGGATGCTCCTTATTAATCACATCAGAGCAACAAATATTTTTAACAACATCCACATAAGAGTCACAGTAAAATCTTTTGTATGATCTCTCATACACTATTTTAGGCCAAGCTTTTGGAACTTTGGCTTTCCTGGATTTAGCCACTATATTGTGATCACTGCATCCAATGGGTACGGATTTAGGTGTCTGGAAGCCTCACTGTCATCACTATATGTATGCAGAGGATTCCCCCCAGATGGTATTATTAAGTCTGTGAGAGATGAGCCCCATGCCCTGATAGATATGGATGTAGATTCAACACAGGCCATCCCATTACCCATTAGGCTATCTATGGCCATTTCAGGGTCTATTAGCATGTGCTGTGGCAGCTAAAGATAATCCATTAAATGTTGTTGCAGAGTTCTATAAAGTTCTACTTTATTCTTTTTAGGCCTACATTTTGAGTGTATTATGATTCACATTTCCTGATATTATACCAACCTGTGTCATTGACTCAAGGGGCAGATTCCTGGACACATGTTAAGCCTAGTCCTGGAATAAAAAGCACACTCAATGCAGAATTTAACATGATTTTTGGTCTAGGATAAGGTGTAGTCTGTGTCCAGAAAACTGCCCCAATAAACGAGTCTGTACAAAATCTTGTGTATGAGATTATCACCTTTCAAAAATGGTCCTGGGTTGTGAGTTATATAGGGGTGTGGATTATAGTAGGAGATGGTTTCTGTCTCTTACAGCTGGCCTGTTGTCTGCCTGAGATTGTGGTTATTTATAGATACTGTGATTAGTGTGTCATGTCACACATCAACCCAATGGTCTGCAACTGTTCTGCCATGCCAGATAAGATGTAGGAGGGCTGACATTGTTCAACTGATGTGGGGTTGTTATGGAGATCTGCCCATCAACTAGTCCCAGAGCCTTTTTAAATGGGCAGTAGATGTTTAATGCACATCACTCTCATGCAATGTAAAGGTTTATGTCAAAGGTAAATGGTGTCTTTTTGATGTTCAGATGGACTGAGTCCCCAGGATTACCGTCGAGAGACATAGAAATACAGACAGGCTGACTCCTTGCTGTCCCCAGTCCGCCTGGCCTTGCTGCTATTCCAGTTTCAACTGTTCTGCCTGCGGTTATGGAACCCCTACCTGTCCCAGACCTGCTGTTTTCAACTCTTAATGATCGGCTATGAAAAGCCAACTGAGATTTATTCCTGATTATTATTTGACCATGCTTGTCACTTATGAACATTTTTGAACATCTTGGCATGGTTCTGTTATAATCTCCACCCGGCACAGCCAGAAGAGGACTGGCCACCCCTCATAGCCTGGTTCCTCTCTAGGTTTCTTCCTAGGCTTTCGCCTTTCTAGGGAGTTTTTCCTAGCCACCGTGCTTCTACACCTGCATTACTAGCTGTTTGGGGTTTTAGGCTGGGTTTCTGTACAGCACTTCGAGATATTAGCTGATGTAAGAAGGGCTATATAAAATAAAATTGATTGATTGATTGACTGTTGCTGACTTAACATCACGGTAAAATATCATGTCATGTCCATTATCTCAGATTTGAAACAAAGAATTGCAATATATTATCTCTGTTTAATAAACTATCACTGTTTCCTACTTATTTTACCAAATTGTTTTACTTGTGCGGAAAGGGCATTTAGCTGCTTGTGTTCTTTTCCCATATTGAGTCTGTTTGGCAACTTCCTCTGGGCAGTGTGCCAGATGATCACCTAATAAGGTACTGTGAAAAAGTGGGAGAAAGAATCTGTTTTGACATAGAAATAGGGAAGATTCGCTCTATGGATTAAGGATGATAATGCTGAATGATGTGTCATTCATGGCCTCTCTACATGTAGTAGACTTGTGACCAGTATACCGCCATTAGACATAGAAGATGGTTGGGGGTGAATTGGAGGAAATTGTAAAAAAAAAAAAAAAAAAAAAAATCTGTAACACACTGTCATGACAGGATTTAATCAAAAATGGTTATTTGCTATTATTCAGTGTCTTTGCTTACAAATTACGGATGTGTCTTATTGTGAGATCTGGTGAGAGCTGTGAGGTGAGTATACTTCGCATTATAACATTAATCGAAAACCTTTCCGTGATTGTATTTGACTGACGGAAGAAATGTACATGCACGGCTGCAAATGTGATGGAATTGAGCCCTTAACTCTGGCCCTTACTTTTCAATTGGCATACAGTATATATGTGATGATCTACTGCACTCTAGTGGACACAGATAGTGCATGAAAATGTGGAATAATAGGCATCCAAAAAGTACGTATTTGCAAAAAACATTTATTAAGGGGCTTATGTTTAAACTGATCATTTGTTTGGCCACAAATGTTGAGGTGATCATATCGGTAGTAAAGGCTTAAAGGTAACAATAAAAAACTAAAATATTCTACCTCATTAACATTTTACATCCCTTCTACAGTGATAGGAGAAATAATCAAAAACAACAAGTATTCGCAATTCACACAGAGACGTTTTCCACCTTTACAGAAATCTAATGGTAGGAACTTCAGTGGCTCAACCTTGGACGTATAAAATTATGGATAGATTTTGCCAATAAATAGGTATAGGCTCAGTATTATAGGTTTTAAAGTATGGAGGTGCTGTTGGTGCAGAAGATCATAGAAAGATACCTTCTCTTTGTCCAAGTCCAGACAAACCCTGATCCTCTCAGGTTTCTGCTTTATTCATGCCCCCCTTGGGAATTCTGTATTAAACTAAGCATATATATCCTTGTTGATTTGATGTGTAAATGTTTAAGTTGAAATGGTGCTGGAATAGCGGAGGCAGTGCTCCTGTTGTCTTTGTGCTAACCTGAGATAACTCTGTGGTTCTAAATCAGAAGTTGTTTAGTAAACTGTCGAAAACATTAACTTGCTAGACCATGCTGCAGGTCATATAACTGACTGTTTTGTGGACTTCACCGGCCAGATGATGCTCTCCGGTTTTGTGATGAAACAAACATATGTGTCGTTGAATTTATTCCTCCACTGTGTGACTGTTGTCTTTTTGTTGTCACGGCCTTATTGTATATCACCATGGCAAATGAACGAATGGGTTATCGAGCAAACAACGCAATTATCACAACATAGTCGGGCTTTCAACTTACTCTTGAAAGTTGTAATAGTAGAATGCACAAGGTGCAATTTCGAAATAGGGTAGAGCATCAGCAGTTTTCCTCTTGTCATAGAGCCCCACAGTGGAGGTGTCATAATACCCATAAAACCTAGCGGTCAAACAGGGAAATGGTTCCAATCGTTTTTCCACCATTAATTTTCCCATAGGGAACTTTACAAACACTTAAAATAAGGTCTGTGTTTGGTGTAGTCTTACCCTGATGTGACGTCAAGGTGACTTTGATCAATTATATTCGGCTCTATTTACTCTCAGATTCGAAAATGCTAATTAGCATCAAAGTAGACATAATGCAAGACTACAAATCCCTGCAAGCTCCTGCACCTTATCTCTAGCTGACACCTTTGCTAACAGGTATTGTGTCAATTTAAAACTTGCACAAGACAGTTCACAGAATTGTCAATTTAAATACATGTAGCCAATTTATTCATTACTAAATTTAGCTAACATTAGATAGTTAATCCAGAGATCCTTCCATTTGCCTCGATTCGGCAGTCACGTCCAGATCACCATGGTATTTGTAGTTATTTATGATCGCCACATTAGCAGCTAACTAGCATTTCATTTTTTGCAGGTAAATACAGGCGAATATGACTGTAAATAAAACAATACAATAGGTTGAGAGGAAGTTGAGCACAATTTTGGTTTATTTACAAATCAGAATTTTAGAAGGAGAATGAACTCAGCTCTCGCAATATTAGCTAGTATGCACACAAGGTCAAAGTTAGATGGTCGATTGACTGGGGTTTTAAATTCTCAGTGGCAAAGTCTTGCTGTATAATATACAGTTGTTTCTGTATGGACAGCCTATGGGGAGGGTTTCTAAGTTCAAATATTTGGGTCTATGGTTCAATGAGCGATATACATGGAAAGATCATGTCATAAATGTTGAAACAAAGTGTAAGAAGGTGATGAATCTTATGCGCTCGGTCTCTGGTTATAAATGGGGTGCTGACAGACAATCATTGATGGATATTTATAGAGCTCTGATCAGGACGACAACTTGACTACGGGTGTATAGTTTATGGAACAGCGGCGAAGACTTGGCTTCAGAGGCTGGACAGAATCCAGTATATAGCGTTAAGGATATGTATTGGTGCATTTAAATCAACATCTGTAAGTGCCTTACTAGTGGAGGCAGGTGAGATGCCTTTGAATCCCACTGCTACTGTTCTAGATGACTGTTGGGAATATACTAGTAGACAAGTCAGTGGTTTTGGTTGGACAGTTGAAAAACTTGAAGATGAGAGTGGTCTGAGGGAGTTGGAGGTTGGCCCTTGCTACAGGTTTTGGTTTTTCCACTTATGTTCTGAGGTTGGACTTTAGCACGTATAGCACTTTAGCACACCGATTGGTGTCACCTCATTTGTCAGTATGTGTTCCACCTGTGCTGGTTTGCCATCTCGTTAGTAGGAAGGTGTTTCACCTGTGATGGCCCAGTGCTCCAATTGGTCTTGAGCGAGGTGGAGGGTCAACACCTTCAGTTGGCTCTCCCTATTTTGATTTCTTTCTCTGATCTTCCCTGTTTTCATTTACTCCACTTTTTGGTTTACTTCATGTCTTTAAGTTGGGTGTTTTTTTATTTTTATGGGTGCTCATGGTGGGTGTCTTTAGGTCCCAGTTGTTGTTGCTAATGTCTTTTTAGAACCGCTCCTAAAACCTCACCTGTTTTGGTTGTTGTCAGTGAGTCTTTGTTAGTTCCCACTTCTGTTTGAGCGACAGTTTTGGTTTTCTTGCTAGGGAACGTAACAAAATGGTGGCTCGTCCGGGATGTTGTTTCCCATGAGTATGGTAGTAGCTCTAGTCCCCTACTCTGAAGTTCTACTGTGCCCAGATATGAGTGTTCAAAGTACACTTTTGTGGTAGTTTGTCACTGACATAAGATTGGCGGAATCATTTTGAAAGTTCCATAAACACATATGCTAATGGTCTTTAAGTTGGAAGCATTTGTGGAAAACCCTACATGGGAGATGCTAGATAAATGTACAAAGGCGAATCTGCTAATTTCAAAGCATTATGACATCAAGGTGGCATCTAGCGACCCAAAAGCAGTAGTCAGAGTTGATCGGTACTGCTTTGGTCGAGGAATAAATATTTCCGGAGAGGGAGGTTGATGAAAAGGGTCCTAAGGGTAGTAGGGTGAGTCCTGTAGATGTGCAACTGCGAGAGTTTGAGCTAAAGGCAAAGTTGGAGCAACAGACATTAGAGCTCTAGCACAAGGAAAGAGAACATGAGGCGAGATTGGAGCAACAGAAATTAGAGCTTGAGCACGAAGAAAGGGAACGGGAACTCCGAATCCAGTCAGGCCATCCTGCACCCTCAACAGAGTTGGATCTTGGTTGGAACAGCCGGCTTGTACCGCCTTTCAATGAAAAAGATGTGGATGTATATTTTACTGTTTGAGCGGATTGCCACATCCCTAAAATTTGGTCACTTCTCCTCCAAAGTGTTCTTGTGGGAAAAGATCAGAAAGTGTATGGCGCTTTATCTCTTGACCAAAGCTCAAATTACAACACTGTTAATGCTGCTATCCTTCGGGCTTACAAATTGGTCCCAGAGGCATTCAGACAACAGTTCCGTAAATTACGAAAGACAGAATCACAAAGCCATGTTGAGTTCAAGGGAACAAGCATGTATTTTTGATCGGTGGTGTCAAGGACCTTGAGGATTGAAAGACTCATACTTCTCAAGCAGTTCAAGAATTGCCTTCATGAAAGGGTTTAAACCTACATTTATGAGCACAAGGATCTAACTCTTGAAAAAGCTGTAGTTCTTGCAGATGAGGGTATGTTGACACATAAAACTACCTAAGCAAACAAAGCGCCCAGTAGTTATCTCTAAGCAAAAAGCCAGTTTGTCATTACTGCCGTGAGAAAGAACACATTGTCGCTCAGTGTCCTAAGTTGAAACAGAAAAATTAGAGAGAGAAAAGGCTTCTTCTTGTGGGAGCACTCCAGCCCATTAAGTCTCCTAAACAAGATTTTGGATCAGATGTGTATTAACTCTTTGTTTCAGACTGGTTAGTGTCTCTCAGAGTGGCAATGCTGTCATGCAGCCGGTGAAGATACTGCGAGACACTGGGGAAGCCCAGTCCTTCATTTTGGAGGGTATTTTGCCTTTGTCTGACACTTTAGCAACTGGTTACAATGTGTTAGTACAAGGCGTGGAGATGGGTTGCATTGGAAGTTTCTTTGTATAATGTGGAACTCGAGTCAGATTTTTTTCTGGTTCAGTCATTGCTGGATTTAGGCCTAGCCTACCGGTGAATGGGGTCTCATTCATTTTGGGAAATTATTTGGCTGGAGGCAAGGTCGTGCCAAATCCTGTCGTTTGTAAGGAACCCAGAGTAGAGGAACCTGATGGGTTATCAGAAAAGTACCCTACAGTGTTCCCAGCGTGTGCTATTACACATGCTATGTCTAAGAAAGTCGCCGGGAGCAAGTCTAACGTTGAGGAGGATGTCAGCGATCCCACCATGGTCGATCTATCTGAGACGTTTATGGGTGATCCTGATTTCATAAACTTCCTGAGTTGACCTCTCCTTTGAAAACCCCAAAGGTGAGTGAGTTTGTAGGACCGCTGAAGGAAGAGAGGATCCCTACACTTGACACTTCGATGTCTAGGAAGCAGCTGATTGCTGAACATAGTAATGATGTTTCCCTCTTCCCTCTTTTTGCTGACATACGTCCATAGGAGGAGTTTGATGAAGTTTGTGTGGGTTACTTTGACAGAGATGGTGTTCTAATGAGGAAATGGCGTTCTCGCGCCACTTCTGGGCAAGACGATTGGCCCAGTGTATCTCAAATTGTGGTTCCAGTTACGCTTCGACAAGAGATACTGAGATTGGCTCACGATGGTAGTATGGCATGCCATCTTGGGCTCAACAAGATGTATGAACGTATCTTGCATAACTTCTTCTGGCCTGGTCTAAAACAGGATGTCGTGTCTTACTGTAAATCCTGTTATGTTTGCCAGCAGACGGGTAAACCAAACCAAGCTGTACCTTTCCAGCCTATTCCTGCTTTTGACTAACCTTTCAACAGGGTTCTGGTGGATTGTTGGTCCTTTGCCCAAAGCAAAGAGTGGTAACCAGTTTCTCTTGACCATAATGTGCACTGCCACTCGTTTCCCTGAGGCCATTCCACTGAGGAAATCACGGCTCCCAGTATTGTTAAGGCCCTGGTGACATTCTTTTGAACGTTTGGACTTCCGCAGGTAGTGCAGTCAGACCAAAGTTCGAATTTCATGTCAAAGGTCTTCCAGCAAGTGCTACAGCAATTGGGTGTTACCAATTGCCCCTCTAGTGCCTACCACCCAGAGTCTCAAGTTGCTCTTGAGAGATTATCAGACTTTGAAGTCTATGTTGAGAGCTTACTGCTTTGAGTTTGCTGGGCAGGAGGTTGTTCAGAAATCTCTCGGTTTCTGGGGTTCTGGGGTCACCGTTGCAGGCTCGTTTTTCAGGCCCTTTCCCCAGGGTGAGGAAGGTTGGTAATCTGGATTACATCATCGCCACACCGAAGCGCAGGACAAAAACCCGGCTGTGTCATGTCAACATGTTGAAACTATACTTCACCCGCTACGATCGGGCGGCGAAGTTGGTGGAAACCGGTAGTGATGTTCTGCCTGTGGCCACTGCTGTCACTATTGACTATAGTCTTCCTTAAAAGTATGAGGAAAGCTCAATACACCCTGTGCCGGTTGGAAGGTTGAGTAACTCAGAGATTCTAGAAAACCTCTGAACAGTTGATGTTGAGATGTGTCTGTTACTTGAACTCTGTGAAGCATTTATTTGGGCTAAAATTTCTGAGGCTGGTAACTCTAATGAACTTATCCTCTGCAGCAGAGGTAACTCTGGGTCCTTCTTTCCTGTGGCGGTCCTCATGAGAGCCAGTTTCATCATCGCGCTTGATGGTTTTTGCAACGGCACTTGAAGAAACTTTCAAAGTTCTTGAAATGTTCCGTATTGACTGACCTTCATATCTTAAAGTAATGATGGACTGTCATTTCTCTTTGCTTACTTGAGCTGTTCTTGTCATAATAAGGACTTGGTCTTTTACCAAATAGGGTTATCTTCTGTATACCACCCCTACCTTGTCACAACACAACTGATTGGCTCAAACGTATTAAGAAGGAAAGAAATTCCACAAATTAACTTTTAACAAGGCACACCTGTTAATTGAAATGCATTCCAGGTGAATACCTCATGAAGCTGGTTGAGAGAATGCCAAGAGTGTGCAAAGCTGTCATCAAGGCAAAGGGTGGCTACTTTGAAGAATCTCAAATATAAAATATATTTTGAGTTGTTTAACCCTTTTTTTGGTTACTACATAATTCCATGTGTGTTATTTCATAGTTTTGATGTCTTCACTATTATTCTACAATGTAGAACATAGTCCAAATAAAGAAAAACCCTGAAATGAGTAGGTGTGTACAAACTTTTGACTGGTACTGTGCATTTGGAAAGTGTTCAGACTCCTTCACTTTTGCCACATTTTGTTACGTTACAGCCTTATTCTAAAATTTATTAAATCGTTTTTTCCCCCCGCATCAATCTACACACAGTACCCCATAATGACAAAGCAAACACAGGTTTTCAGGTTTTTACAAATGTATAAAAAAATTAAAACGGAAATATCACATTTACATAAGTATTCAAACCCTTTACTCAGTACTTTGTTAAAGCACCTTTGGCAGTGATTACAGCCTCAAGTCGTCTTGGGTATGACGCTAGAAGCTTGGCACATCTGTATTTGGGGAGTTTCTCCCATTCTTCTCTGCAGATCCTCTCAAGCTCTGTCAGGTTGGATGGGGAGCATCACTGCACAGCTATTTTCAGGTCTCTCCAGAGATGTTCAATCGGGTTCAAGTCCGGGCTCTGGCTGGGCCAGTCAAGGACGTTCAGAGACTTGTCCCGAAGCCACTCCTGTGTTGTCTTGGCTGTGTGCTTAGGGTCGTTGTCCTGTTAGAAGGTGAACTTTCGCACCAGTCTGAGGTCCTGAGCGCTCTGGAGCAGGTTTTCATCAAGAATCTCTCTGTTCTTTGCTCCGTTCATCTTTCTCTAGATCCTGACTGGTCTCCCCGTCTCTGCCACTGAAAAACATCTCCACAGCATGATGCTGCCACCACCATGCTTCACCATAGGGATGGTGCATGGTTTCCTCCAGACGTGACGCTTGGTATTCAGTCCAAAGAGTTCAATTTTGGTTTCATCAGACCAGAGAATCTTGTTTCTCATGGTCAGAGTCCTTTAGGTGACTTTTGGCAAACTCCAAGCGGGGTTTACTGAGGAGTGGCTTCCGTCTGGCCACTCTACCAATAAGGCCTGATTGGTGGAATGCTGCAGAGATGGTTGTCCTTCGGCAAGGTTCTCCCATCTCCACAGAGGAACTCTGGAGCTCTTTCAGAGTGACCATCGGGTTCTTGGTTACCTCCCTGACCAAGGCCCTTCTCCCCCGATTGCTCAGTTTGGCCGGGCGGCCAGCTCTAGGAAGAGTCTTGGTGGTTCCAAACTTCTTCCATTTAAGAATGATGGAGGCCACTGTGTTCTTGGGGACTTTCAATGCTGCAGACATGTTTTGGTATTCTTCCCCAGATCTGTGCCTCGACACAATTCTGTCTCGGAGCTCTACAGACAATTCCTTCGACCTCATGGCTTGGTATTTGCTTTGACATGCACTGTTAACTGTGGGACCTTATATAGACAGGTGTGTGCCTTTCCAAATATTGTACAATCAATTGAATTTACCACAGCTGGACTCCAATCAAGTTGTAGAAACATCTCAAGGATGATCAATGGAAACAGGATGCACCTGAGCTCAATTTCGAGTCGCAAATCAAAGGATCTGAATACTTATGTAAATACGTTTTTTATTTTTTTTAACATTTGCAAAAAAATCAAAAAACCTGTTTTTGCTTTGTCATTATGGGGTATTGTGTGTAGAGTGATGAGGAAATTAATTAATTTAATCATTTCAGAATAAGGCTGTAACGTCACAAAATGTGAAGGGTTCTGAATACTTTCCGTAAACACTGTATATGCCCTCCAAAGAAAGCTTGCTGGCAGTGGCGTGTATTCATGGTTGCCAAGGGAAGCCAGGCTTCACAAAAAATTGGCCAAGAAAAAAATACAGTAATATATTTTATCTTGTCTCTCTCTTTCATAATTTTCCTTCAGTTCGCAAGAGGTTGAATGTATCTCACAGGAGAAAGCATCCGAGCGGGCAAAACAGTGCCCCTCTGTCTCTGTACGTGTAGGCCATCTATCTGATGCTGTCTGGTCGAAACGAGTATGACATTGTTGCAGCCCGTAGCATTGAAGGCAACGGAAGCCAGTGAGCATTTGGTTTCCCTTGACAAAAAAAGTATAAACAATTAGCCAATCAGCCTTGAGCTAAACTGAGCGAGCTCAACTGTGAATGGTCCTGACGTGCCAAAAAAAAAGTGTTAAGGGAAGCCAGCTTGGATTTGGCGTCAGTCCTGTCAAATCCCATTGTGAGCATACGTCATTGAAAGAAAAACTTGAGTTGTTGCATCTCGTTGTGTTGTTGTCCTCCGGTGGCTAGCTAGCCAGCTAGCTAAAATTGACCCTTTTCTAAATTAGCCATGGATGGAGATAGGGATTTGGACTCGTGGTTTTACTTAATTCTCTGTACTGGCCAATTATTATAATGTCGATTCTGATCCAACCATTAATTCATACATTGCTGTTCCCCTGGCCAGAGAGGATGGAAGATTATTATGTAGCTAGATTTAGAAGGCTAATGTTAACTAGCTAACGTTGCCCATGAATGGAAGTTAGGCTAGTGAGCAAGCATTTTAGCCAGGTAGCCTAGGACAACAAAAAATAAAAGCGTGTACTGTATGACAGAGTGATAGACCGTTTCGTCAACATGAAACAGAGGAGGATGGCACTGGCGTTTCTCTACAAGTAGGGTGAGTCAATGTGTTTTTCTACTTGCATGAACGTGCACGCACACACACACACAAATCAGAACCATGGACAGCCACATCATATTTAGCTAACGTTGATTGGACTAAATTGTTTTTGGTATCTTTTAGTTGTCACTGTATTAGACTAAGCAGAGGTGATTTGATGATGTTGAAATGGTGCTGGAATAGTGGAGGCAGCTCTCTGTGGTTCTAAGTCAATAGTTTAGTGGTCCGCAAATGTCGGAAACATTAACTTGCTTGACCATGCTGTAGGTCATGTAACGGTCTGTTACTCTACATGCAATATGCTTTGTGGACTTCAATGGACAGAGGTTGCTATCTGTTTTTGTGATAAAACAAAGGTGTGGTTGAATTTATTCTGCCACTGTGTCTTCTTATTGTCTCAGCCTTTAGGCCTATATATCACAGTCGCAAGGCATATAAATTAACAGGTTATAGAGCAAACAACGATATTATCACAACACATGGGTTGTAATATGGCTTGAACTCATCATTACATCTGGTTGGCAAGCATGTGAATGGTTTGTGTCTGGAGTGTATGGTCGATGAAATGGTGGAGCATGTTATATTGTTGTTTGTTGAAGAGAGGGGAAGGCTGAAGTGTAGGGTCATTGAGGTTGGATGGGGTTTGGAAGGGGGATGGGGGAGAGTCTTTTAGAAGTTAGTAGGGCTCTTTTTTATTTTCTCAGAAGTACTGAGTTAGGCTTAGAGGATTTAGAAATGTGGAGCTAATGTTGTAAACTTTGATTGATAGGTGGCGGCATGCACCTTAAACGTTTGTTTGCGGCCTGCCATTATATCATAGAAGAAGAAGAAGGTCAAAGTTGATTTTGCCCATGCGTGTCGCTGTTGCTGCTTGCAGTGATAGCTAGCCAGCTTGTAAAGGGTTTCTTGCATTTTTGTTTCAGATTGTACAGATGTCGGAAGTGGATTAACTACCGAGGTTGTGCTATAAGCAACACGTGTATTTAACTATTTTTCGTGGATCACACGTGAGTCTCCTGCAAAGGATTTTTCCTGTTTATAGCAAGTTTTATTGCTGGTCATGGTAGCTAGTTAGCTGGCTTGCTAGCAAACCATAGGACATGTGTATTTGTTGTGTGATGAAGCTAGTTTGCCTAGCTGAATCGGTAAAGATAGGTAGCTGGCTCCTATTTAGATCTTCAGAACTTAAACATGATCATATGTCATTCAATGAAGAAATTATGAAAATGTGTCCACCAGTGTTGCGTATCAGAAGCAACGGTAAACCTAATTTAACGAAATTAGCTGACTACTTTGGAAGAAAGTCAAATTAAAAGACAGTAATCCATATTGTGGTAGTGTTCTAATATTAATCAACTTTCATGTAATGATGACTGTTGGCTCCTCCTCCAGGCAGGTACTCATGTAGATCTGAAATGATTGGAAATGTTACCTGTAGTGAATAACCATATTGTTTTTACCTATCTAGGCCTTTCATATTCTAGAGTACCTAGGGATAAGGGGCTAGGTATCGATTTCAGCCTTAAATCCATGGCTGAATTTCATTCCAGAAGGTTATTCCCTCTGGTCTGGTCTCCTTCACTCCCCTTCTCAGAGATATATATATATATATAATATTTTTTTAGAAATGAAGTGATTTATAAGGTGAAAGGAACAGGGTGGAAACTCGATGTATGTGCTCAGCTACCCTTTCAGTAAATGAAAGGCAGCTCTTAACTCACTCGCAGAACTATCTCTTTAACTAGCTATCTGTGTTTTCATCAGGTTGCATTACAAGTGTGCAGGGATCCGGTGGATGATGAGTGAAGAGTCAGCAAATATGCTGACCAAGCCACTGAAACGAGTGGAGGAGGGAAATGGAGAGTCGGGTGAGAATGGACACATCAGAAAGAAGCTGAAGTCTGTAGAACAGACTGGCGACGAGAGGAAACACCCCAAAAGAAAAGTGGTCCTGCTTTTGGCATATTCAGGCAAAGGTTACTACGGTATGCAGGTTGGTATTAATCATAATATTTTCATAAAGGGATGTCTTAATAAAAATAGCTAGTCCTCCATTCAGGTGCAGCTTTCTAAATATACTGAACAGAAATATAAACTCAACATGTAAAGTGTTGGTTCCATGTTTCATGAGCTGAAATAAAAGATCCCAGACATTTTCCGTACAGACAAAAAGCATTATTCTCTCCAATTTTGTGAACAAATTTGTTTACAACCCTGTTAGTGAGCATTTCTCCTTTACCAAGATAATCCATCCACCTGACATGTGTGGCATATCAAGAAGCTGATTAAACGCTTGATCATTACACAGGTGCACCTTGTGCTAGGGACAATAAAAGGCCACTGAAATGTGCAGTTTTGTCACACAACACAATGCCACAGTGGGTTAGCCTTTGCCCTCCCAGGCCCACCCTTGGCTGCGCCCCAGCCTAGTCATGTGAAATCCATAGATTAGGGCCTAATGAATTTATTTCAATTGACTGATTTCCTTATATGAACTGTAACTCAATAAATTGTTGAAATTGTTGCATGTTGTGTTTGTTTTTGTTATACTTAATCTGCTGTGTTTTGTGTGTTTCAGAGAAATGCTGGATCCTCCCAGTTCAAAACCATTGAGGATGAGCTGGTCACAGCACTGATTAAGTCTGGGTGCATCCCAGACAACCATGGAGATGACATGAAAAAAATGTCGTTCCAAAGATGTGCGAGAACAGACAAGGTATGGGAGGCAAGGATGGAAAAGGCTTGGTTGCTGTCTGCACAAATACATCCCTTGAGCAAGTATTCTTACATATGTTTTATACCTGAAGTAATGAAATGCACAGGAAAAGACATGCACTTTGTGTGGCCTCACCCAAATTCATTATTGCCTTGCTTTGTGATCAGCTTCATTTGTTTTCTGTCAGGGTGTTTCTGCAGCAGGTCAAGTGGTCTCTCTAAAACTGTGGATGATTGAAGACGTAATGGAAAAGATCAACTCCAATCTTCCACCACAGATCAGAGTGCTGGGTGAGATCGCACTGCTTCCTGTCAAATGTGTTGGAGACAAGCCTAAAACCTTCACAAAGCAGCCCATGGTTCTTGTATGAAGACTAGGAAGTCTAGGTGGTCCCTTTTGGGAAGTCATTGATTCAACTTTAAGGTGTTGTGTGAAAATGTGTTGGACGTGTGCTGACAATGCAATTGTTATTTGTCCAATACTGTCTATTCTGCCTATTGGCTTGAACATATAATAAAAACAATTGATCTCAAAAAGAAAACTTTAAAGAAAAGAACGGTTTAGTTACCAATGTGGTTCTACATAGTTTGTGATCTTTTGTCCCTATAGGTCTGAAACGAGTGACTGGGGGCTTCAATTCTAAAAACAGCTGTGATGCCCGCACATACTCCTACATGCTCCCCACTGTGGCCTTCTCCCCAAAGGACTATGACACCAAGAATTCCGCTGCATTCCGCCTGGAGCCAGAGACACTGCAGAGAGTAAACCGGCTGTTTGGCAGCTACAAGGGCACCCATAACTTTCACAACTTCACCTCCCAGAAGGCTGCGCGGGACCCCAGCGCCCGCCGCTACATCACAGAGATGTCCTGTGGCGAGCCCTTTGTGCGCGGCGGCGCAGAGTTCGCCGAGATTACCGTGCGTGGCCAGAGCTTCATGATGCATCAGATCCGGAAGATGATTGGCCTGGTGATAGCTGTGGTGAAGGGCTATTCAGGGGACGAGGTGTTGAAGCGAAGCTGGGGCGAGGAGAAAGTGGATGTGCCTAAGGCCCCCGGGCTGGGCCTAGTGCTGGAGAAAGTGCACTTTGACAGGTACAACAAGCGTTTTGGTGGGGACGGCCTCCATGAGTGCCTGGAGTGGACTGAAGAGGAGCAGGCCATCTTGGCCTTCAAGGAGGAGCACATCTACCCCAGCATTGTGGAGACCGAGTGCCAGGAAGGGTCCATGGCTAACTGGATGGCCACACTGCCCATACACGACTTTGAGGCCACTGCAACAGGAGCTCAGGATAAGGATAGGGAGCAGGTGGGTGAATGCAACACAATTATATATTTGCCAGGTCAATTATCAGTGGTTCTTTGTTAAAGTCCTACAAAATGTTGAACATTATTAGATTAATCATCAACTATAAGCAGTTCACACCCAGACCTCATAAAACCTGCAGTCTTTTTGGGAGGTGCAATCCCCCTCTCTTTTTTTTTTAACTCATAAATTTATTTTCCATTTTCAGGATGATGAGGAGGGTAATAGATCAGATTCTGCACTTTGAAGTCTCCGGCAAGTGGAAAGAAACCCTTTGCTTTGCTGTATCTCAAGAATTAGCTTTTGTTTTGCTATGGAAATGCATTGTCAGTAATGCCACTGATTTACTCAACAATGAAAACATTTTAATAAACATTTAGTTATTTTAAACCATTGTGTGAATCCTTTCTAGTAATAATCTTTTAACACATTTTATTTGTGAGGATTTGTTAGTTGGACATGTTTCATGAAACAAACACAGCTTGAGAAGACATGCAGGTCTAAGACAGGATGCAATGATATGAATGATATTTTATAAAGCTTTCAATTTGTTTCTCAATGCCACATGTAAATTATGGAAGTACGTTTTGTTTACCGCACTGCTAGAATATTTGAGATATTTGGCCATGCCCAGCACGATATACACGCAGTCCGCAAGGGGGCGGAATTGGAACGTAAAGGACGTCTACACTAACCTCATCTGAAAGAAGATGGCGACTTCCAAGAGGTGCAACGTGAGTTCGGAAAACTTAACAGAAAATGTTGTGAAAACACCTAAAATAGACATCAGCGGTAAAGTAGATCTGATTATTCAGAGCAAAAAACATGCCAACGATGTGTTCGACGTTCTTGAGTATCTTCAGGTATGTAACTTAACAGAAACGTTCTAGTGTGTGTTCAATGTTAGCTTTGCCTATGGGTTTGGAAAGCTAGCTACTACAGTAGCTAGGTAGCCCCCCAACATACATTTTGTCCCTCATAGTTATTTTGGTGATGGGACGATCCATATTAAATATCAATGCACATTCTCCCCACTTTCATCCTCAGTCAGAGAAGGAGAAGAACGTTATTTGTGCGATCAATGGATGTACTAAACTGTTCTGTACATCGTTGGAGAGGGGAGACCTGTATGTTGGGCAACTGCCCAAAGAAGAGGTGTTGTTGATTGGTGGTGAGTATCAGTTTTGCTCTGGAACAGAAAACATTTATACTGAACAAAAGTATAAACGCAACATGCAACGATTTTACTGAGTTACAGTTCATATAAGGAAATCTGTCAATTTAAATAAATTCATTAGGCCCTAATCTATGGATTTCACATAACTGGGCAGGGGTACAGCCATGAGTGGGAGCCAGGCCCAGCCAATCAGAATGACTTTTTCCTCACAAAAAGGCTTTATTACAGACAGAAATACTCCTCAGTTTCATCAGCTGTCCGGGTGGCTGATTTCAGACTATCCCGCAGGTGAAGAAGCCTGATGTGGAGGTCCTGGGCTGGTGTGGTTACACGTGGTCTGTGGTTGTGAGGCCAGCTGGACGTACTGCCAAATTCTCTAAAATGACGTTTGAGGCGGCTTATGGTAGAGAAATGAACATTCAATATTCTGGTAACAGCTCTTGTGGACATTCCTGCAGTCAGCATGCCAATTGCACGGTCCCTCAACTTGAGACAGCTGTGGCATTGTGTTGTGACAAAACTGGACATTTCAGAGTGGCCTTTTATTGTCCCCAGCACAAGGTGCACCTGTGTAATGATCATGCTGTTTAATCAGCTTCTTGATATGCCACACCTGTCAGGGGGATGGATTATCTTGGCACAGGAGAAATACTCACTAACAGGGATGTAAACAAATTTGTGCACACAATTTCAGATGTTTTGTGTGTGTATGGAACATTTCGGGGATCTTTTATTTCCGCTCATGAAACATGGGACCACCACTTTACATGTTGCGTTTATATTTTTGTTAAGTATAGTTGTGGCATTTCCTCACCAAGTACAAGTACAGCATATGTAGTCTGATTGGGAAAAGTATTTAGTTCAGTGACATCTATAGAGTTAGACTTCGAAAATGAATGATGTACCTTTAGGCGTCTTGTGTCTCTATTTTGCTTGGGCCTCAGGCTATGCCAGTGACTGACTTTTTGTGTCCTGGCAGGTGATCGCAGTGCGAATGAGAAGTACTGCATGTTCATGCGCCACCGCTACAACGGCTGTTTGGAGCTGCTGCTGGAGCACATCAGCCATGAATCATACCAGATTAAGGCGAGTGGCTTTTCTGTCAACACCAAAAGTTCATTGTTAGAGCCAGGAGGGAAGACTCTAGCCTGGTCCCAGATCAGTTTGAACTCTTGCCTACTCCTTATCACTCAATTTCATAAGGAGTTTGCAAGAGAGCAGAAACACTGGCATCCAGGCTAGGAAAACTCTGGGCCCTAGTTAGTCCCAATTATGGCACATAGAAAAAAAACTAAATGTCCCTTGTCTGTCACGAATGTTGTATAAAATTATATTTGAACATACTCTGCCGATTGGCCGTCAGGTTTGTCCTTCAGTGGGTTGAAATCTGACACGAAATATCCACAGGAAAGTATTATTAAAAATACTTCAAAATGCGAGTCTCTGTGTGGCAATGAATAATTGTTTGCTTTTGACCTAAAGCACATGCACAAGACAAAAGTACATGCACTTGATGCATTCATACTAACCGATAATCTTGCAGGTGTTTACATGGTTTTGCACATGTGATAGACATTTCAACAGCAGTACCGGTACTCTAAAAAAATCTGGTAAGTAATACTTTCCAGTATATATTTTGTCAAATTTCAACCCACTGAAGGACCAACCACACAGACAACCGGTCGAGTAAGTTCAAATGTAATTTTATTTAACATTCTGGCTTGTAATGAAACTTTTTGAGGTGCTTTGTTTCAGACTGTATCCCAATAATTGGTATCACAGTCTGATTTATTAGGCAAGGTCTGAGTATAAAAGGTCAGCTGCTTCATAAGTTATGATTATTAGGGCCTGGTGTTTTTCTGGGGTCTGGTCACATGGTAAAGGAAAACCCTTGGCCCTAATCATTATGTTGAGTGTGTTTGGTCTGATGATGCTATTTATTCCCATGCAGGAGAGTGCCCTGTGTGCACTGATGAAGTTTGCCTCCATGGAAGGGAAGTTCCCTCTCCAGGATTTGGACTGGAGCGAACACTACAGCTTCCCAAGAGAACTCATCCAGGTAGGGATTTCACTTAAATACTGTACTACATGTTAGTTGCCTGCCGCAAATGTTACACCATTTAAACTGTCATAAAGGTGCATTGGCGCACCAAAGATGCATGTTTGAAACTGGACCCACCTGTATATATGCCATTTAGCAGACACTTTTATTCAAAGCGACTTAGTCATGTGTGCAGACACTGTTAGTATGGGTGGCCGCAGTGGGAATCGATCGCACAATCCTTGGCGTTGCAAGCACCATGCTCTACCATCTGAGCCACACCTGTTACATTGAGATTGTGTCTGTCTGTAACGATCCATTGCTCTGAACAGGCAGTGGTAGAGAGGCTGCTCTCTCAGAAGGAGGATATGGCAGTTCTTATCTCCAGATTTCAGGAGTACCTGGAGATGGAGGATGTGCGTTACTACGTCATGAGCTCTGTCCGCGAGAACGTGGGTAGGGTGATGGACAAATCCAAAGGGGTAAGCCCCACTAGGACTGGTGTCTGCGTTTGGAGGTTCTAAATGCAATGGTTTATTCTAGCTTGTTTAGGTGTCTGTTCTGTAGCAGTTATGTATTGTAAACATTATTTTCTCTTCAATCACTTCAGTTGACTTGTGCTCCACACTTTAGCTCATGTGTTGGGCTGTCATATCTGACTGATGTTGTTTGTTTAGAATGGTCTTGTCTTGTCACTTCAGGCAGTGATGCCCATTTACCAGAACAACGTGTTCACTCTGCTGTCCAATATCAACATGCCTAGCCAGGAGTCAGAACTCACCAACTACCTGGTCAAACAGGAAGGTCAGCCTGCTGTTTTGCTCTTATGCTATATATTAAAATGAAAACAATGAATTTTTAGTAACTTGTATGCAGCATGTTCTTAAATTCAATGGCCAAGGTGCATAAAGATGGCTGCCCCCATGTACTTACCACAAAAGCTTTGTTTGCTTAGTTCGCCGTATTGTACATTGCTCTCTGTTACAGTTTTTTTTTTTTACGACATTAGCACAGTATACATGATCCAAATTCTAGCTCCAAGACGGCAGCAATTTGAAAAAACGAAAAAGTAAATTGTGCTGATTTACTGGCACATTGAGCCATGTCGCGCATCATAGTTCAAGAACTATGTGGGTAGTGCTAAAAACAGTGACGTCATATCTTAATTCCTCCATCTTTATGTACCTTCGCCATTGTTATGCAAAAGTGCCATTAATTTATCAGAGTAGCTGAGTTGCCGTATTCTCTGGATGTTGTAGAAAAGACATGATACACAAACTTTGTCTGTAACAGTAGGCTATTACAAACATAAGCACGACAGACAGGCAGTCTTAGTAGCGATTTCATGTTATTTTTTTCATTATCATTGCAAACATTGGCTAAGCAGAAGGATACTACAAACATGAGCATGACAGACAAGCAGTCTAAGTAGCGATTTCATGTTCTTTTTACATGCAGCTATCTAGGCAGCATATCAAACAGTCTAAATAGTGATTTTATGTTATTTTTTCATTGTCATTGCAAACATTGGTGAGGCAGACAGGCAGCCAAAGTATGAGTGTTTTTTGTTGAGTTAAGTGAGAAATGTGAAGGGAGGGTGAGCAGCTGCTACGTAGAAAAAACGTGTGCGTAAAATAACATACGCAGAACGCAATTTGGTTTTTAGCTCTGGGGAAGAAGCTTCCAGGCTTCCTTCTGTTGCTCAGCCTCAGCCTTAACTTATTATGTGATTGATTGCCCCTTGGTTCATTTTACAGCTAAACATGAAGACTGGAAAGCAGCCAAACTAAAAGTAAGCAAAGCCTCCTATCAGCTAGAGAAAACATGCTTTTTGTGTCTCATGATTAGAAGTATTGCTATGTGTGAATGTAATGATCATCTCTCCTTCCTATCAGGAACACAAGCGTGCCTTTGAGCGGTTGTGGCTCGGGTTTCTGAAGTATAAGGTATAAGATCCACTTTAACATATAGACCACCTTTGAACTTGTCTTTGTTCCAGACTAGAGTCTGCAACCCAGAATTTTCTATATCATGTCTTTCGCCCCCTGTAGTTGCCCAGCAGCATGTACAAGAAGGTGCTAGTGATCCTCCATGACTCCATCCTGCCCCACATAAGCAATCCCACACTGATGATTGACTTCCTGACTGCAGCCTATGATGTTGGTGAGTTGAGTTTCCATAGTCTGTCATCTATAGAACAATCTGACTAGATGCCACACTGTACTGAAAGAGAAAAGTACTGCGACAAGAAATATCTTATTTGTGATGTACTGTAACCAGGGCATGAGTGTGCTAGAACTATAATTTTTTTGTACGACTTGGAAAGTTAATTCCTGGTATATTGTGTTTTCTGTGTCTGTACAGGAGGGGCAATCAGTCTGCTGGCTCTCAATGGCATGTTTGTGCTCATCCATCAGCACAACCTGTGAGTATTCCACACTCTTAGTGCACAAGGTACTGATCCAGGGAACATTGCCTTCCTCAGCTTCAGAAGGTTTAGGTTTTTGAATTGGATTCAAACTATTTAAACAGAAGTAGACTACCCATTATCATAGGATCAAATAAACCCTGGTCCTAGCTATTGAATATGTAAAAGTTGGGAGTTACTTTCCCTCAACACTGTAGTGTGTGCCTGTGTGTCTGCAGAGATTATCCCGATTTCTACAAGAAGTTGTACAGCCTGCTGGAGCCCTCTGTTTTCCATGTGAAGTACAGAGCACGCTTCTTCCACTTAGCTAACCTCTTCCTCTCCTCCACGTAAGACCTCTCCTTCATGATCACTCCATTAACTATCGATGACTGGCATTTCATCCTCACATTTGCTGTAAATCAGTTAACAGTCAACACCTCTTTGTCCATTGTGTCTTGTCTTTCTCTCTCCAGTCACCTGCCAGTCTACTTGGTGGCAGCATTTGCCAAGCGTCTGTCCCGCCTGGCCCTCACGGCGCCACCTGCTTCCCTGCTCATGGTACTGCCCTTCATCTGCAACCTGATCCGCCGCCACCCTGCCTGCCGAGTCCTCATTCACCGGCCTAGCGCAGCAGACGGTAGGTGTCCCCATTTCACCCCATACATTCACCTGTCTGGAGATGGGAATTAATTCATTTGATTATGATGATAATGTTGATGTGGTGGTTTGACATATAGGCAATGTCTCAAAGGGCTTTCCAATAGATAGCAGATTGTTTGACATTGCTTGTCATCTCCTGTGTGTGTTTGGACAGAAGCCTGTGTTGACCCCTACCTGATGGAGGAGGAGGACCCCTCCCAGTGCCACGCCCTGGAGAGCAGCCTGTGGGAGCTTCAGGTGTGTAGGGCCCTCCAGAGAAACACACATGATCCATAGAGATGAACACAGCCAAACTCACTCAGTGCTCTTCACTTTCCCCTCCTGCTCTCCTCCTGAGTGTAGACCCTGCAGAAGCATTACCACCCTGATGTGGCCAAGGCTGCCATGGCGATAAACAAGCCATTGTCACAGCAGGAGGATGACATCAGTGAGCTGCTGGAGCTATCCACCTATGAGGTGAGGTGACATCACCAAACTCTGATTGTCCTTTCGTCTACTTTTTGGTCATCCTGTTGGTTCACAATCCCAAGTGTTTTTACTTTGTTGGTGAGGATATTAATTTCAATTGTAAGGTCTTATCATTTGTTAGCATGTTACGTTTGTCAGTGTATTGGTGTCTGTCACCGTAAATTGTGTGTGTGTATATGCATGACTTTTATCATGTTGTTGATGGAATGTGGCTCCATGTCTGTGCACACAGCTGATGGAGCGGGACCTGAAGCAGAAGCAGAGCAAGACTGTGCCGCTGGAGTTTGACCCTGCCACCCAGCTGCTGCAGGGCTCTGTGGGGGTGCTGGGCCTGAACTTCTCTCTAGAGTAGAGACAAACAGCCCCAGGACACTCATACACCTAACATCTCTGGACCTCACTCTCTCCCCCATATCCCCTTTTCATTTCACCTCCACATTTGTATCTTTCTGTTTGGGATTCATTGTACCTCAATAAACATTTCTAGAAAGCTATTGTGAGCTGTGTTTATAATGTAGGCTTATTGTCATAAGATTTACAATGTTTTGTAGATGTTGACTCATTGGTATGAATGTCTGCAATCTCTGTGAGACTTGGGGATACAATTTTTATAATTTTATCCAGAAGTTAAATAAGGTTTGACAGGGAGAGAGTAGCACTTGAAAGATACATTCACAACTCTATGCAACATGTTTATAATGCATTCGAATGGGGGCGTTGAGATGGAAAGTAAGGCAATGAAGTTCAGAAATGTCAGGAATCCACCTTGCTCACATTGGAGTGTGTCCTACATTGGAATCCGTAAGATTGCTCGGCATTCATTGGCTGATTGCATGACTCTGTCACTGCCTACGTCATTACGTTTTCGTGGGTAGCTGCTTCCTGAAGCCCAACACAGCAAAATAGACGATGGTAAGTGAAAAGAAAGTAAATATTAGATGTTTTTGCCATATTGATTTTTCGTGAACATTGTTTGTATGTAGATGTATGGACTAATTGCCTTGTGACCGTAAAATCTACCTCTAGATCCCGGTATATAACGCTTGTAAAGCATGTTAGTCTGCTTGCTAGCTAGCCCGAGATGGATGAACGATGATCACATGACAAAAAGTGGTCTGAATAACCGAACGCAACGCTGCTCAAATCAATCACCCTGTCCATCTGCATTGGGTTCTACTTTAAGTTTGTCATTATATGTGAATTTGTGTGATGAGATTGAGCTTGGTCGAGTAGCTAGCTAACTAACGTTAGTTAATTTCCTTCTCGCATGTCTTAGCTAGCTAGCAGGTGATTTCTTCATTTTCTCTGGTTGATGTTTAGCTACCACACCATGTCATTTCTCATGCTTACTCATCGAAGCATGTTATGTCTTTAAATTCAGTAATTTTAGTTTTTGTATTTTAGTTTGTTTTGAACTTGATGGACCTTTGACATTTTCTGTCAGTGCACAAACCTAACGTTAGTGTTTGGTAGGGGCACTACTTCAATCACTCACACACTTTAGTTTTGATCTAACCTGCAACCCACTAACAATTAAGGCTATGTACTATTGTCACCTTACTAACACTTATTTGTTTGGAAGGTTTCATTACTTTATTCATCCACTTTTAATTTCTAATTTAAGTTTTCACTTTTGTCCCACCTGGTTTTATTTTTTTCCTTTACAATCTTTGACCTTGCTTCATGTCAATCTCTCCACGCACATCCTGCTTCCCACTCTCGTCTCCCACCACTCCCTTCCCACCCTCCCCTGTCTCCAATCAACTTCTGCGTTGTATTCAGGCTGGTCACCGGGTAAGTGCCCACTCTCTGTGTTGGACCCTGTCCTCTACCTGTTCTACCTCTTCTGGAGGCTTGTTTTGCAGACTAATGGGGGGATGCCTGTCATAGTAACACTCCACACCTCGCTAAACTCTGAGGGTTACGCTTTATAATGATGTCCTGGTAACATACATTTTAATTTACTGCTTTCATCCACACTAACACACATACACACCAAGAATGTTGTTATGCATTCAGGTGAGGTTATTGAGGAATCTGTTTGTGGTGAGTTTGTTACCTCTAAATGTATCACTGTGATTTTGGATACACTGACCCCTTGTGCTGGATGGTTGGTGATGTAGTATGACCTTTCTGATGTCTGAGTGTGGTGTGGAAAAATAAATACACCTTTCTTGTTTGTCTGAAACAAGGCTTATTTGATTAGTCGCGGTTCAGACAAACTGATCTATCCGTGGGGATAGCCTAATTCGTCGGAATGGGACCAGAAGCTTTAGTCCTTGACCAAATTGTCGAAACACAATCTTCTTCTTGTTCTAGTAGGTATTGATATACCCTACTCGAGAACATACAATTATAATTATCTTCCAACACAAGGACCAAAGTTGTGGTATTTTTAAGATGAACTGAAATTCAATACAACTGAGCTGAAATGGTATCGAAATGGCACCTTCCTAATGGACAGCCTACATTTTGTAAGTATGACTGAGCTCCCTCCTGTAACTGTTGCCAACATATCTCATCTTTCCATCCACTGTTTGATGCCAGTTGGTCCTGGTGTTAGGTGACCTGCACATCCCCCACCGATGCAACTCCCTACCAGCCAAGTTTAAGAAGCTGCTGGTGCCAGGCAAGATCCAGCACATCCTCTGTACAGGAAACCTCTGCACCAAGGAGAGCTATGACTACCTAAAGACACTGGCTGGGGACGTACACATCGTCAGGGGAGACTTTGATGAGGTTTTTATATCCGCTTCCCTTCTGCTTTATTATGTGATCCATTATCTGAAAATGTATGTGTCATCTTTTAATAGGTTAGAAAAGTGGATGAACTGTAGTGTTTTCTGCCTTCTCTGCACTACAGAACCTAAACTACCCGGAGCAGAAGGTGGTGACAGTGGGTCAGTTTAAGATCGGCCTGATCCATGGGCACCAGGTGATCCCCTGGGGGGACATGGCAAGTCTGGCCCTGCTGCAGAGGCAGCTCGACGTCGACATCCTCATCTCTGGACACACGCACAAGTTCGAAGCCTTCGAAAACGAGAACAAGTTCTACATCAACCCTGGCTCGGCAACTGGAGCCTACAACATACTGGAAAGGTAATGGCGGAATTTCTACAGATTAAGCCGTTCACATTATATTTATTGGGTCATTTAGCAGGTGTTCTTACAGTGACTTGGTAAGTTGCTAACTGCTAGCATTACACTGGTGTGTAAACATAAGCATTCCTCTCCTTTGTTTGGTTTCTCCTCAGCAACATCATCCCGTCCTTTGTATTGATGGACATCCAAGCATCCACAGTGGTGACGTACGTCTACCAGCTCATCGGAGATGACGTCAAAGTGGAAAGGATTGAGTACAAGAAATCCTAAAGCCAGGGCTGTAAAGGGAGGGAGGGGTGAGGCAAGGGGTGCTGTCATTCACTGTATCGTTTCATTCCTTTCTACCTGCAGCTCCAACTACATAACCACAATGCTAATGCTCTATCATAACTGTTTGCTAACTTAACTCTAGAAAGAAATGTGGCTTGTGTTCGACCCACCATGTGGTGTCTGTAAAAAAAAAAAATGCAATTATCACATGAGTTTGCATGTCATTAAAATAATTATTTGGTGCCACTTTTTATTTTCCGTATTGTATTGTAAAATGTCCTGTAAGTACGCGTAGCTCCACGTCCTTTATCTTCCTGTAGTGAGCCTTCTCTCACTCATTTTCCCCACAATAAGAATCCCATTTCACTCTCAGCCACTTGTTCATACAGTTGATGTCGGAAGATTACATACACTTAGGTTGGAGTCATTAAAACTTGTTTTTCAACCACTACACACATTTCTTGTTAACAAACTATAGTTTTGGCAAGTCGGTTAGGACATCTACTTTGCGCATGACACAAGTAATTTTTCCAACAATTGCTAACAGACTGATTATTTAACTTATAATTCACTGTATCACAATTACAGTGGGGCAGAAGTTTACATACACTATGTTGACTGTGCCTTTAAACAGCTTGGGAAATTCCAGAAAATGATGTAATGGCTTTAGAAGCTTCTGGTAGGCTAATTGACATCATTTGAGTCAATTGGAGGTGTACCTGTGGATGTATTTCAAGGCCTACCTTCAAACTCAGTGCCTCTTTGCTTGACATCATGGGAAAATGAAAAGAAATCAGCCAAGACCTCAGATTTTTTTTTGTAGACCTCCACAAGTCTGGTTCATCCTTGGGAGCAATTTCCAAACGCCTGAAGGTACCACGTTCATCTGTACAAACAATAGTACGCAAGTATAAACACCATGGGACCACTCAGCTGTCATACCGCTCAGGAAGGAGATGCGTTCTGTCTCCTAGAGATGAACATACTTTGGTGCGAAAAGGGCAAATCAATCCCAGAACAACAGCAAATGACCCTGTGAAGATGCTGGAGGAAACAGGTACAAAAGTATCTATAGCCACAGTAAAATGAGTCCTATATCGACATAACCTGAAAGACCGCTCAGCAAGGAAGAAGCCACTGCTCCAAAACCGCCATAAAAAAGCCAGACTACGGTTTGCAACTGCACATGGGGACAAAGATCGTACTTTTTGGAGAAATGTCCTCTGGTCTGATGAAACAAAAATAGAACTGTTTGGCCATAATGACCATCGTTATGTTTGGAGGAAAAAGGGGGTTCCTTTGCAAGCCGAAGAACACCATCCCAACCGTGAAGCACGGGGTGGCAGCATCATGCTGTGTGGGTGCTTTGCTGCAGGAGGGACTGGTGCACTTCACAAAATAGATGGCATCATGAAGAAGGAAAATGATGTGGATATATTGAAGCAACATCTCAAGACATCAGTCAGGAAGTTAAAGCTTGGTTGCAAATGGGTCTTCCAAATGGACAATGACCCCAAGCATACTTCCAAAGTTGTGGCAAAATGGCTTAAGGACAACAAAGTCAAGGTATTGGGGTGGCCATCACAAAGCCCTTACCTCAATCCTATAGAAAATGTGTGGGCAGAACTGAAAAAGCTTGTGCGAGCAAGGACTCCTACAAACCTGACTCAGTTACAACAGCTCTGTCAGGAGAAATGGGCCAAAATTCACCCAACTTATTGTGTGAAGCTTGTGGAAGGCTACTCGAAACGTTTGACCCAAGTTAAACAATTTAAAGGCAATGCTACCAAATACTAATTGAGTGTATGTAAACTTCTGACCCACTGGGAATGTGATGAAAGAAATAAAGGCTGAAATAAATAATTCTCTCTACTATTATTCTGACATTTCACATTCTGAAAATAAAGTGGTGATCCTAACTGACCTAAGACAGGGAATTTTTAGTAGGACTAAATGTCAGGAATTGTGAAAAAATGAGTTTAAATGTATTTGGCTAAGGTGTATGTAAACGTCCGACTTCAACTGTATATATTTGGCAATGAGGTATGCAAGCAGATACCCATAGACTTCCAGTCATTGCGCTAATGCTAGTTAGTATTAGCTTGCAAAACTACCTCTAACTTCCTTCATACTGGACACGGAGACATAAAATTATATCCACAAGTTCATCTGACTCTGGGGAAGATAACAGGCCTCATTACCAAAATCCCAAAGTATCCCTTTAACACTTATAGAAAATGACAACAAATGAGCGATGCTGTCATATATCCGAGAAGCTCGAGAATAAGTCGTCTTCCTCCCCCATAGACAGTGAGCTCATGCATTCACTCAGAGTCATCAGCCATATCTAACTCCAGGTCATCTTCCCACTGGTTGAACACTGATAAAAGGCACAGATGTAAGCATGGAGTAATTTGGATTAGAACAAAAATTGTGCAATCCTAAAGCTAAAACTGCCCTGAGCACTTTTAAACAAACCTCTTTTGGGAGACTTTAGTCCTGCTTTTTGGATTTCCTGTCTTTTGACACAGAAGAACCTGGTGATGTCCTGTAGGGTTAACCACAGGCAAAAAACATTAAGACAGGTAGTTTTTGACATCAGATTCTAAAAAAGTAAAATCCCTTCACCTCATTTGGCGATTGGGGATTTTTGGTAGAATGGTTTACCCATAAGTCCTTGGGTCCACGAAGCAGTCAAGGCGTGGTCCTGCTGAGAATTTTGGAATTATGTTCATTCGTCTCATGACTTAACATGGGTGTTAATCCAACCTCTGGATACACATCTAGGACTAGGTCCTTGTCCCTTACAGAGCCTACAAACAAAAATGTGAATCCTATGAGCACTTTTCTTAAGCCTCGAACAGGTATGTCCACCAATCTTAAATGAAATCTTCATTGTAGTACTTCACTGTCCCCCAACAACCTTGTAGGATGTGTCCGTGGGTATAGAGTAACCCCCATTTCTTACCTGTCCTGATGCACCTGTGCAGCACATTTTAGGTAATGTTTCTGGATGAGTTTATGTGCATGTGGTCCTCTGTAGCTCAGCTGGTAGAGCACGGCGCTTGTAACGCCAAGGTAGTGGGTTCGATCCCCGGGACCACCCACAAAAAAAAATTATGCACGCATGACTGTAAGTCGCTTTGGATAAAAGCGTCTGCTAAATGGTATATTATTATTATTATACTCTGTGCTGTAAGCATCAGCAATCGTGTACAGGTAAAGCTTCTGCCCTGGTGTCAGCTCTGAGTGCTGCAGTAGGAGAGGGTTAGAGTGTAGTGTTTCATGTCTTGCCCTAAAGATCTAGAATCTGAAGAAACATTTGATATTTACCAGATCTGTCTTTCAAGGTAGTGTTTGATTTGACTAAAACGTGATGGTTTGCAGATGTTATTTGCCCCAAATACTTGTAAAAATGGGGCTCCGGCCATAGTCATAAGAATATGTATGGTTTATAGTATATGCTGAATATCTGGTGTCTACCTTGCAGCTGGTGTTCTTTGCTGGATCTTTGGTGTAAACCCTTCAGCTGGTGTTCTTTGCTGGATCTTTGGTGTAAACCCTTCAGCTGGTGTGATCAAGGTTAACACTGACCAACGCTGCACCGAGAAATGATGAAAACACATTTTAATTTGACTAATAGACAAATACAGGTTAGCCAAATCAATTATATTCCCCATGTCTTTTTTCAACCTTCCTCATCGTGTGTGTCTATGTTATTATTGGTCAATTGGTCTCTATAGAGACAGGTTGTTTTACAGTGGCGAATTAAGGAGAGTGGATCAGCAATATAATAACACATTTGGTAGCTAATAAAAACAACACCTTTACTTCTACTCCTGAAGTAATTTCTTATAACTGGTGTGTACTGTAGAATAAAAAATAAAACAACTGAAATAGAAAGGTTGAAGGGACTCCCAGACACTGCGCCAGCCATGACTTATTCAGTGTTACAATTCTGGCTGACCTCAGCCTCTGAGTCAAGAAGTCATTTTTTCCAAATTTCTAACATTACATTTTAAGGACATTTAAACATCTTTGCGCATCAGGTGGCACTTGGCAGATAATGGATATGGAGTCATCCTCTTAGCTCCATTCGGTCCTGTCATGCTTTGTTCTAAACTCACCATAGTGTACTGTGAATGGAGAAATGATCAACCATCAACTTGACCACATAGTAGTAATGTCATAAAGGAGACTGGACATGTCTTGTTGGCAGCCTTCTGTGACATCATAATTCACTGTATGGCACTCCCATGACAACTTAATTCCAACAGTCCAATCAAACATTCTGAACACCATAACTCATCTTTCTTTCTAGAGAGTGGTTCGTTTTCTTTGAGTTTACTTATTTGCGATGGCTTTGAAGTGTACTACTGTTGTTTTGTTGTTGGCTCTTTACATGGTTGCTTTACACCCTGGAATCCCTAAGGGACTCCCAAATGGTGAAGTGCTTCAGGACACCCTGTTCCCCCCCATGATCCCTAAGGAGTGGGCCGCCACCTCTAAACTTCAGACCGATACTTACACTGTTCTGAATATTCTCTACGAACGACACCTGAAAACTGAATAGACCACAATCACCACCAAGACCGGACAAACTTCACACCAGACAACCCAAGATGATGCTACGCCCACCTTTGAATCACTACGGACCAGTGTAGCTGAGCTCCGGACTGGGGAGAATGCTAGAGTGAGTGAGATTGTCTGGCAGAGGCTGGTTTAATGAGACTGACGATAGAAAGCTGGAGGCAACAGGTTCTGTCCTTTTAGGTCAGTCCTGTGTGTTGGGTGGACTGGGCCTGCTATTGAAAATACGTTTCAAAGGCCTTCTACAGGTAAGTATTTGTATTTATTATGGATCCCCAATAGCCTTGGCAGCTACTCTTCCTGGGGTCCAGCAAAATTAAGGCAGTTATACAATTTAAAAAACATTACAATACAATTCACAACAGATTTCACACCACATTAAGTGTGTGCCCTCAGGCCACTACTGTACTACCACATATCTACAACACAAAATCCATGTGTACATGTGTGTATAGTGCGTATGCTATCATGTGTGTGTGTGTGTGTGTGTGTCTCTTCACAGTCCCCGCTTCACAGTCCATAAGGTGCATTTTTATCTGTTTTTTAAATCAAATTTTACTGCTTGCATGAGTTACTTGATGTGGCATAGAGTTTCATGTAGTCATGGCTCTACGTAGTACTGTGCGACTCCCATAGTCTATTCTGGACATGGGGACTGTGGTGGCATGTCTTGTGGGGTATGCATGGGTGTCCGAGCTGTGTGCTAGTAGTTGGCAATATCAGTGGGTTTTGTGATGAATGAGCCATCTGATTCAATGTATGATTGAGCGAAGTTTGCCTTTTTGCCCAAACATTTTTTTAAGGGGCTCAAAAGCTTTTTACTGTCATTCTTTATATCATTTACATTATCTTTGTTTCATAGTACAGTTTCTTATTCTTTTTGTTCAGTTTAGCCACATGGTTTCTCAATTTACAGTATGTTTGCCAATCGGCTGTGCAGCCAGACTTATTTGCCATTCCTTTGCCTCATCCCTCTCAACCATACAATTGTTAAATTCCTTATCAATCCACAGGGATATAACAATTTGTACAGTCATTTCCTGAATGGGTGCATGCTTATTAGTAACTGGAATAAGCTATTTCATAAATGTATCAAGTGCAGCATCTAGTTGCTCCTCATTACACACCACATCTTCAACATAGGAATCACTACAAAACGTACTGTATGACCTCTTATACACTATATTAGGCACAGCCTTTGGAACTTTGGTTTTCCTAGCTACTATATTATGATCACTACATCTGATGGATTTGGATACTGCTTTAGAGCAGTAAGTAAAGATGTGATCAATACATCTGGATGATTTCATTCCTGTGCTGTTTGTAAATACCCTGGTAGGCACTGGTTACTGTTTTGAAGCTTTTTCTTGAGTGGGCAGCTTGATGAAAGCCAGTCAATATTTAGGTCACCCAGAAAATATACCTCTGTTTATATCACATACATTATCAAGCATTTCAAACATATTATCCAGATACTGACTGTTAGCACTTGGTGGTCTATGGCAGCTTCCCACAAGAATTGGCTTTAGGTGAGGTAGGTGAACCTGTAGCCATATTACTTCAACAGCATTTGACATGAGATCCTCTCTAAGCTATACAGGAATATGACTCTGAACATACACGGCAACACCTCCACCATTGGCATTCCTGTCTCTTCTGAAGATGTTGAAATCATGTATTGCTACCACTATCATCATAGGTATTATCTAAGTGAGTTTCAGAGATAGTCAGTATGTGAATGTTATCTGTTACTAGCAAGTTATTAATTTCATTAACCTTGTTGCTTGGGCTACATATGTTCATGTGGGCTATTTTTAGAACTTTTCTGGGATTCTTGATTGTTTTTATTGCTTTACTGGGAGGCTTATCAGAGGTAGACATGACAGTGATATTGATGTTTGAGATGATAGTGCAGGGTGAGCTGCGCACAGTGGAATTCCACCTCAGTGCTAACAGTATAACTCCGGTTCATAGGCGCATGATTACAGCATACAATATCTGTAGGATTGACAGAGGCATTTAGGGGTTAGAGGGACATAAATTAGGCTACTTACATTATGACTGCGAACGCCCCTGGGACAATGTACATTTGCAGCAGCACTATAACAACTCAGCGACACAATGGTAGGGATTATCTGAGCAGGGCTTAGGTCACTGATAAGTCATTGTCTCAACGCAGCCTTGAAATGCGAGGACAGGGTCCAGTAGCCAAGATGATTTGGATGGACTCTGTCATTCCTTTAGAGCATCTTCTGTTTCCAAAAAGTGCCAAAGTTACCTATGAAAGTTATGCCAACAGAGCTACAGCAGTCTTTTAGCCAAGTGTGTAATGCCAGTAGCCTGCTGAATCTTTCACAGCCGCGGCCCAGTGATTGTACCGGGCCTGAAATAATTGGCCGCTTTTTGGAATCTTTCAGAGTTAGAATCAGTTCTTTAAAATCAATTTTCAGCAGTTCCGAGCTAGCCCTCCTAATGTCGTTTGACCCGACATGGACTACGGCAGCGTCAGCCCTCAGTGATGTGAGGCTTCCTAATGCTTTAGGAAAACACTACAACGTTATCCATTAATGCCAATATGGTTTTGCTTTCCTACTGAGACTAAGGGCCTTGTTTCTTCTTTCCCTTAAGCCATGGTTGCCTTGGAGCTTGATGTTGACCAAGAGGAGTGGCCCTAGCAAGAAGAGCGGCTGTTATTCCAAGGGACAACACTGAACACCCTGCCAATATGCAACATTCTTCATTTTGATATTTGAAATATTTTGATAAAGATGTTTCTTACTACTATACTTGCTGTTTCCACTTCATTCTTGTGCTTATTGGTTATTTCGTAATCTCAGGTTTACGCAAATTAACGCGCTGCCACTGTGTCCCCGCTAGAAAAACTTGCCTCAGATTGCAACCTACACATATCATGATATTGAAAACAATGTTGTTTTTCCTAAACTTACCTCTCTTTGAATTATGAAATCCTACAATAGAAAATAAGTATTTTAACTGTCTGGTTAAAAGTCCTTGAATAAAGATGGCGAAGTAGTGCAGTCTTGTTTCTGTCGTGTGTCTGTCTGTAAATAGCCTGTAAATACCCAGTTTTTTGTATTTTTCGTACATATTTCCCTATCAGACTTTTCATCCTTCTACAAAATATACTTTCCTGCAACCTGCCTCACTCAATGTGGAACGGATTCTATTATTGACTTACCTTTTATCCAGAATCTAGAATCTCCAGTTGAAACTAGCTAGCCAGCTAACTAGCTACTTGCTATTAGCCACGGCTAGCGGTGTTTCACCCAGAACATAGGATTTTTTTTCCGCAGGATTAATTTTAATCACTGGACATTGATCACCGGATATTCGGCCAGTCTGCACAGCGCGTTATCGACCCAGAACATATCAGTTCTTCCGCCGGATTCACTGGACCTCTAACTCCGGATTCATCGCCACCAGCTGGCTACAACAAAACGGACGCTGTGGTCTGGCTAATCAACCTGAGCTAGGCCCATCTCCCGGCTATCTACCTCTCTATCAACTGGACGGGACCACCTAGGATTGACGCGGAGCCCCGCCGATCCTACACGACTGGTCTGCCGACGAAATCGTCTGATGTGGTTACGACGTAACCACGAAGATTCCATCCATCTGCTAGCCCTGGCCCGTTAGCACACGCTTACTCACTAAACTGAACTAGCTACTGAACTAGCTACTTGCTATTGGCCACAGCTGGCGGTGTTTCACCCAGAACATTTGATTTTTTTTTCCCGCGGGATTGGTTTTAATCACTGGACATTGATCGCCGGATATTCGGACAGTCAGCACTGCGCGTTGTCGACCCAGAACATATCAGTTTTTCCGTCGCTACCAGCTGGCTACAACAAAACGGACGTAGCACACGCTAGCCGTGGCCTCTTGCTCACTGGCGCTTCACCACCGGACCTTGTGATAACTCAGCTATACAGCTGATATCTGCTGGACTGTTCCTTTTTACGGTACTACATCCTGTTTATGTTTAGCCTCAGCCCAAACATGGTTAGTTTATTGTTGTTTCGGTTATTTCTAATTGTACTATATCACTGTAGACCCCCAGCCTAGCTGAACCTGCCTTGGTTAGCCCCTTTGTCCCTCCACCCATACACTCACAGACCGACTCAATTTATGCCTCTAGAGATACTATCTCTTTCAGTGTTACCCAACGCTTAGGTTTGCCTCCACTTTACTCATGTCCTTCCATATCCTTGTCTGTTCATAATGCCCTGAATCTTTTCTATAACACCCGAAATCTGCCCCCTTTATTCTATGTACCCAACGCACTAGAAGACCAGTTCTTAAAGCCTTTAGCCGTATCCTTATTCTAGTCCTCCTCTGTTCCTCTGGTGATGTAGAGGCTAACCCAGGCCCTGTAGCCCCCAGTATCACTCCTACTCCCCAGGAGCTATCATTTGTTGACTTCTGTAATCGCAAAAGTCTTGGTTTCTTGCACATAAATATCAGAAGTCTACTTCCTAAGTTTGAGTTATTCACTGTGTTAGCACACTCTGCCAACCCTGATGTTCTAGCAGTGTCTGAATCCTGGCTCAGGAAGGCCACCAAAAATTCTGAAATTTCCATCCCCAACTACAACATTTTCCGTCTAGATAGAACTGCCAAAGGGGGTGGAGTTGCAATCTACTGTAGAGATAGCCTGCAGAGCTCTATCATACTATCCAGGTCTGTGCCCAAACAGTTTGAGCTCCTACTTCTAAAAATCCACCTTTCCAGAAATAAGTCTCTCACTGTTGCCGCTTGCTACAGACCCCCCTCAGCCCCCAGCTGTGCCCTGGACACCATATGTGAATTGATTGCCCCCCATTTATCCTCTGAGTTTGTACTGCTTGGTGACCTAAATTGGGATATGCTTAATACCCCAGCCATCCTACAATCCAAGCTAGATGCCCTCAACCTCACGCAAATCATCAACGAACCTACCAGGTACAACCCTAAATCCTTAAACATGGGTACCCTCATAGATATCATCCTGACTAATATACCCTCTAAATACACCTCAGCTGTCTTCAACCAGGATCTCAGCGATCACTGCCTTATTGCCTGCGTCCGTAACGGGTCCGCGGTCAACGACCACCCCTCATCACTGTCAAACGCTCCCTAAAACACTTTAGCGAGGAGGCCTTCCTAATTGACCTGGCCCAGGTATCCTGGATGGATATAGATCTCATTCCGTCAGTAGAGGATGCCTGGTTGTTCCTTAAAAGTAATTTCCTCTCAATCTTAAATAAACATGCCCCATTCAAAAATACAGAACTAAGAACCGATATAGCCCCTGGTTCTCCTCAGACTTGACTGCCCTTGACCAGCACAAAAACATCCTGTGGCGTACAGCATTAGCATCAAATAGCCCCCGCGATATGCAACTTTTCAGGGAAGTTAGGAACCAATATACACAAGCAGTCAGGAAAGCAAAGGCTAACTTTTTCAAACAGAAATTTGCATCCTGTAGCACTAACTCCAAAAAGTTTTGGGACACTGTAAAGTCCATGGAGAATAAGAGCACTTCCTCCCAGCTGCCCACTGCACTGAGGCTAGGAAACACTATCACCACCGATAAATCTACAATAATCGAGAATTTCAACAAGCATTTTGCTACAGCTGGCCATGCTTTCCATCTGGCTACCACTAACCCGGCCACCAACTCTGCACCCTCTGCTGCAACTTGCCCATGCCCCCCCGCTTCTCCTTCACACAAATTCAGACAGTTGATGTTTTGAAAGCGCTGCAAAATCTGGACCCCTACAAATCAGCTGGGCTAGACAATCTGGACCCTTTCTTCCTAAAACTAGCCGCCGAAATTGTCGCAACCCCCTATTACTAGTCTGTTCAACCTCTCTTTCATAACGTCTGAGATCCCCAGAGATTGGAAAGCTGCCGCGGTCATCCCCCTCTTCAAAGGGGGTGACACTCTAGATCCAAACTGCTACAGACCTATATCCATCCTGCCCTGCCTTTCGAAAGTATTCGAAAGCCAAGTTAACAAACAGATCATCGACCATTTCGAATACCACCGTACCTTCTCCGCTATGCAATCCGGTTTCCGAGCTGGTCACGGGTGCACTTCAGCCACGCTCAAGGTCCTAAACGATATTATAACCGCGATTGATAATAGACAGTACTGTGCAGCCGTCTTCATCGACCTGGCCAAGGCTTTCGACTCTGTCAACCACCGCATTCTTATTGGCAGACTAAATAGCCTTGGTTTCTCAAATGACTGCCTCGCCTGGTTCACCAACTACTTCTCAGATAGAGTTCAGTGTGTCAAATCGGAGGGCCTGTTGTCTGGACCTATGGCAGTCTCTATGGGGTGCCACAGGGTTCAATTCTTGGGCCGACACTTTTCTCCGTGTATATCAATGATGTCGCTCTTGCTGCTGGTGACTCTCAGATCCACCTCTACGCAGACGACACCATTTTGTATACATCTGGCCCTTCATTGGACACTGTGTTAACAAACCTCCAAACGAGCTTCAATGCCATACAACAATCCTTCAGTAGCCTTCAACTGCTCTTAAACACTAGTAAAACTAAATGCATGCTTTTCAATCGAACGCTGCTAGCACCCGCCCACCCGACTAGAATCACCACTCTCGACGGGTCTGACCTAGAGTATGTGGACAACTACAAATATCTAGGTGTCTGGTTAGACTGTAAACTCAACTTCCAGACTCACATAAAGAATCTCCAATCCAAAGTTAAATCTAGAATCGGCTTCCTATTTCGCAACAAAGCCTCCTTCACTCATGCTGCCAAACATGCCCTCGTAAAACTGACTATCCTACCGATCCTTGACTTCGGCGATGTCATTTACAAAATAGCCTCCAACACTCTACTCAGCAAATTGGATGTAGTCTATCACAGTGCCATCCGTTTTGTCTCCAAAGCCCCATACACTACCCACCACTGTGACCTGTACGCTCTTGTTGGCTGGTCCTCACTACATGTTCGTCGTCAAACCCACTGGCTCCAGGCCATCTATAAATCACTGCTAGGCAAATCCCCGCCCTATCTTAGCTCATTGGTCACCATAGCAGCACCCACCCGTAGTCTGCGCTCCAGCAGGTATATCTCACTGGTCATTCCCAAAGCCAACACCTCCTTTGGCCGCCATTCCTTCCAGTTCTCTGCTGCCAATGACTGGAACGAATTGCAAAAATCTCTGAAGCTGGAGACTCTTATCTCCCCCAATAACTTTAAGCATCAGTTGTCAGAGCACCTTACCGATCACTGCACCTGTACACAGCCCATCTGAAATTAGCCCACCCAACTACCTCATCCCTATATTGTTATTTAATTTGCTCTTTTGCACCCCAGTATCTCTATTTGCACATAATCTCTTGCACATCTAGCATTCCAGTGTTAATACTATTGTAATTATTCTGCACTATAGCCCATTTATTGCCTTACCTCCATAACTTGCTACATTTGCACACACTGTATATATATTTTCTGTTGTATTTTCTGACTTTATGTTTTTTTCTTTACCCCATATGTAACTCTGTGTTGTTTTTATTGCACTACTTTGCTTTATCTTGGCCAGGTCGCAGTTGTAAATGAGAACCTGTTCTCAACTGGCTTACCTGGTTAAATAAAGGTGAAATAAAAATAAAAATAAAAAAAGTGAATTGACCCATTCCATGACTTTATGCCAATGTTAAATTGAATTGAATGCTATAAACGAATGTAGTCTGTAACATTTAAATGTAACATTTAAAATATTTCCTTGTACTATTTCAATACGGGACATACACACATGATTAGAAACGTGCAATGTAATTTGTCCTATGTGGGTTTCAAAGCAGATAACATAGGAGAATGACATCAAGACCATTGCACTGAGACAGCCTTACCTCGTTGACAAGATGCCATTATCGTGTTTCATCCGATGCACTCTGACATAGTCTTGGCCCTTTTCAGCAAATATCACTTGTTTTTTCATGCACACACAGTAGGACAGAAGTAGCAATAATATTATTGACTGACAAAATCCAGGTTGCTGTCGATTCTAGACACACCCGCGCAGTTAAGGTTATTTGTGCGCATGCGTGACAATCTACTGCTCACTGGTTCGAACGATAGCTTTTGTTCTCAATACGATACCCGTAGTTAGCGAATGTCTTCTGCCTGCAAGCATGTTGGCTGTGAATGTAGCCGCCGACATGGTTTAGCAACATTACTCTTTAATAATTAAGCGACTAAAATTGTTTTGTGTAGTTTCAGTCCTTGCAGTGTTCGGGATAGGATAGTAAAAATGCCTCGATATGCTCAACTCGTCATGGGCCCGGCGGGAAGTGGAAAGGTACGTTAGCTAGCTAGCTAATGTTGTTACCTAAAGTCGTTAGCTACCCACAACGCTTTGAAACGTTACCGTTAGCTTCAGTGGGTAGCTATTAGCTAGCTAACGTTAGATGCTTGCTGTTTGTTCCATGTCAATCCAAAATGTAGGTAAATGAGCAGGGCTAGGCTATGTTTTACAATTAACGCTGATTCACATTAATATAGCTATAGTTAGCACTTGCTAGTTTAGTTGCAACATCCAAGGTCTGAACTACATGCACTGCCATTGACCATGACTTGTTAGTGCCAGAAATGCAGTGCCAACACTTTTATAATGTGCTTGTACTGTAGATGTTGCTTGATTTATCCTATTCAATGTTCTCATATCATCACGTATGTTTTTGCCACAGGTATTTCAGTCAGCTGTGTTGTATATCTCTCTCACTCCTCTCTGTAGAGTACCTACTGCTCTACAATGATCCAGCATGCAGAAGCCATAAACCGCTCTGTACAGGTGGTCAACCTAGACCCAGCCGCTGAACACTTTGATTACCCGGTCATGGCAGGTAAAACACATCTCTGAGGAATTCTGTCATAGTCCTATTTCTATGACAGTGAGTGCCACTGACTGGCTGTTTTTCTACCTTCAGATATCCGGGAGCTGATTATGGTGGATGACGTGATGGAGGATGAGTCACTGAGGTTCGGCCCAAATGGAGGGCTGGTGTTCTGCATGGAGTACTTTGCCAACAACTTTGACTGGCTGGAGGAGAGCCTGGGCCACGTGGAGGATGACTACATACTGTTTGACTGTCCTGGTAAGGTGCTGTTCATAGAGGGGGGCAAGGAACATGACTTTGATGTAAATGATGATGGACAATCAATGACTATGATAGAGATTGACTGAATATGGTGAATAATATGGATCAGATTTTGATGTTGATGATGCTAGTTGAGAAGTTTGTGCTGATGTTAATGTGGTGAGAATGGTATTGACGATGATGATGATGACTGTGTTGGTGATGTCTGCAGGTCAAATAGAGCTCTACACACACCTCCCTGTGATGAGGCAGCTGGTAGAGCAGCTCCAACAATGGGAATTTCGTGTTTGTGGCGTCTTCCTGGTGGACTCGCAGTTCATGGTGGAGACCTTCAAGGTAATATGGCCACTATTAACACATCTTATTCCTGATCACGCTGCCTTTTACTCAGTCTATAATATGCTATAACAGTTATATTTGAAGTTAATTGCAAAACAATTGTCTCCCATCCCAGTTCATCTCAGGTATCATGGCTGCATTGAGTGCCATGGTGTCTTTGGAGATTCCAACAGTCAACATCATGACCAAAATGGACCTGCTGAGTCCCAAGGCCAAGAAGGAAATTGAAAAGTAGGTGCCAGAATGATCGAATTCCTCCTTTTTATGTTTATCTGTCACTGTGGTCTTTGTTCATCTGGTTTTGTGTGTGTCTGGCTCTGAATGCATCCGGTGCACATGCTTAGCAGACCTGTATTGGCTGACACTGACAGATCTCACTCCATGCAGATACCTGGATCCAGACATGTACTCAATGATGGAGGACAACTCTGTCACTATTAGGAGCAAGAAGTTCAAGAAGCTGACCAAAGCCATCTGTGGCTTGGTAAGTTCCTGCCGTGCACACAGCCATGCTCAGAGAAAAGGCAGCCCTGGTGTCAATGATTTGAATGATTCCTGAATTTGGAAGTTGTTAAAAAATATATATATATATATATTATGTTTGTGTTTTCCAGATTGATGACTACAGCATGGTGAGGTTCCTGCCTTTTGACCGCACAGATGAGGAAGGCATCAACATAGTGCTTCAGCACATTGACTTTTCCATACAGTACGGAGAAGACTTGGAGTTCAAGGAGCCAAAGGTAAATAAATAAAAATCCACTATGTAGACTGAAACGTATGCCGAGTCCTAGAGGTTAGCAGAGTAACTCTGTAATCCTGCTTTGGGAAGTTATATACAAAATTACTAAGTATACTAATACTAAGTCTGCTCTCCAACTACCCAAAACCTTTCACTCGCTTTACTTGTTTCTCTCTCCTTAGGAGCCCGACGAAGAGCCTGAAAACACAAATTATGATGATTTCTTTCAGGAAAAAGTAGAGGACTGAGAGGTGACAGAGCCCCAGAAAGAAAAGCAGAACATTTGATGGTCAGATGGAAACGTTTTAATTGCAGACTCCAAGTATCATGCCACCTCATTATTTATTTCTAGACTTATGTCTGTTTTTATGTTTTCAAGATTTGTTATTGATCATTTTAAGATTGTGTATAGTGTATTGTGACCCAGATATTGCATTCCCGCCTCCCCGGTTGAATATTTGGATGATATTTTTCGAATAAAAACTATTGTAAAACAAAGTTTTGACAAGTATTATGAAAATGTTGTTCAATTGGCACAACCCTGTGGCCATTCAAATATTCTACACACCGCATCTGTCTACTTCCTGTAATTCTGTTGGGTGGGACAGGCGGAAGCAGCGTCCTGGCAAACGATACATTTTTATTTTGCTGGGCTGAAAGATTGACGTTTATTTCTCAAAATGCCGGTAAGTAAGTTATAATATTATGACCACCTCTTAAACGAACAACCTCTATCAAGTGTGTAGCAACACTGAAATGTGATTATTTGTATGATAATTGTGCATGTATCCACCCTAATGACGTACAGACCGTAGAATTTCTAGCTAGCTAGCGGTGACGTTTTGGCTCCCTAGAATAAGTTAGCTACGTAATTTGATGTACAATATTGCAAGTTAGTGAAACAGAGACTCTACTTGCCAATTAAATGAACACTAGCAAATTAACGACATGTTAGCGTTTGCAGCTAATATGGCTAGCTTCTAAGTGGGCTAGCTAGCTAGGTTTTCTGTTAGCTAATCTGCTCTCTGGTAACTACTAGTATTATTGACAGCTATCAAGTGTTTCTTGTCAGAAAGAGCATCTAATGAAAGCCATTATACTATACAAACATCAACTTTTCCATTTCCTTCGCAGGCGTACCACTCTGGCTTAATGGATGGGGACATCAAGATGGTGGGGAACATGGCAATGTTGCCACTAAAAACCCAGTTCAAGGGCCCTGCAGCGAAAGAGAGTATGTTTCAGCTTGCAAACTCTTACCATCCACACACGGTGTTTAGAAAATAGCCTACAATAATGGACAAAGTTCATGTGTGATGCGAAAAAATATTATGTGATTATAAGTAGGCTATCCATCCTCTTTCAACCTGCACATCAGTTTTATTTAATTCCCTTCTGACTGTGGTTGCCTGGTGGTGCATGTTTCTACCTTATTTGGTGTCATGAGTCAGTCGAGTGTTAATTCTCTTTATTTTGACGAACTAATTTGTCCAGCATTCCCTAACTTCCTGTATACTCAATACTCTTATTTCAGCCAAAGATTCAGACATCATTGAGGAGGCTATCTACTATTTCAAAGCCAATGTCTTCTTTAAGAATTATGAAATCAAGGTAAAGGAAAACTGAATTATTTTATTGTCTTTGAGTAAAATAGTGACTGTAAAAGTGGTCACCTGCCGTGTAAGGAAACTGTCAGTTTTTAAGGAAGTGACTGTTTTTACATTACCTCCCCTTTAGGCCTCTTGCTACGGTGGTTTGGCCCTAGTTTTCCCACATTCCCCAGCCTGCCTCTGAATATTGCCATTGGCAATACAATCTTCTCATAGCTCTGTTAGCATTATAACCAATGCAGCCCATAAGTTGGATTGTGACTGAAACTAGGCTCTGCTTGCATACACCCATTCATGTTGTTATCAGATATTTACATTTTAGTCATTTAGCAGATGCTCTTATCCAGAGTGACTTACAGTTAGTGCATACGTTTTTCATACTGGCCCCCGTGGGAATCGAACCCACAACCCTGGCGTTGCAAGCGCCATGCTCTACCAACTGAGCTACAGGAGGCCTACAACAGATAGACTAAAGTCAGTAGTAATGATAATACTATCTGTCACAAGGCTTGGTGTATTCCTGGAGTTAACAACCTGTCCCCGTCCCCCCCACCAGAACGAGGCAGACAGGACACTGATCTACGTCACCCTGTACATTTCTGAATGCCTGAAGAAGCTACAGAAGGTAACTGAATCCGATTGATTGCCAACATGATTTTCTAATAAACTAAATGGCTAATGAATCCAAATAACCCCTCCCTAAGTTATATAATGTTAGGTCCTCAGAATAATGCAAAGAAATATATTTGTATTGTGAACTCTCCTCCAGAATCCTTCTTTGTGTGTTTGCAGTGCAGCTCCAGGGGCCAGGGAGAGAAGGAGATGTACACTCTGGGCATCACGAACTTCCCCATCCCTGGAGAACCTGGCTTCCCTCTCAACGCTATGTACGCAAAGCCCGGCAACAAGCAGGAAGAGGGTAAAGAGCATTAGCACAAGTCCTTGCAGGATGAGATATGGGAATGCCAGTAATACATCAATCACTTATTTTTAATTGATCTGATTTTGTCTCTGGTTTTCCCTGATCAGAGACCATGAGGGCGTACCTGCAGCAGATCCGCCAGGAGACGGGGCTGAGGCTGTGTGACCGTGTGTTTGACCCCCAGACAGACAAACCCAGCAAGGTGAGACTGTAATATCCGACTTCCCCATCTGTCACACTAAATCCCAATTGCACTCAAGTACTAACATTGATAAAAGTGAAATTGCAGATGACTTAATTGAACTGCTTTTGATGGACTAACCTAGACTGTGACCTCTTCTCTTTTCAGTGGTGGATGTGCTTTGTCAAGAAACAGTTCATGAACAAAAGCCTTTCAGCTCCTGGACAGTAGACAACTCAGGACTGCTGGAGGTTATTCTAAACTAGTGTGAGGCAGGTGGATTTTTTTTGTTTGTATTTTTCATCTTTCATTTTTGGGCCTCCACTTTCATGTGGCTACGATGATTTTATACTGAATAAGAAGAGTACATGGACGTGCTATTGTTGTCGGGCAGTTTCATTGATCATGTTAAGCTGGTGCTTAATGCGTTAAACAATTGTCATTATCCCTGTCAATCTTTCTTACACAATCAACAAGAAAAATACAACGCTGTTCTTACATTTTGTCAATCAACATGACCGTTTTCAAAACTTTATTGGGCTCAAGTTAGACGTTAACTGTGGGTGTAAAAACTCCTACAATTTCACAACTCATGTCAGCCTTCGTCACACAGGTCAATGGGTTAAATGATTGGTACTACTATCAGTTAAATTAACTATTGAGCTACAAATCTTATTTCTTGTTCTAACAATCCATCACCACTTCCATTATTAGATCCTTTACATTACAACACTTGCGTAACACTCAAAAGCACCTCCTCTTGGGATAGAAATTGTGTTGCGGATGGCTAGTCTAATCCACTTGCACAGGATAAAACGTCAATACTTGTGTGGACTTTCAACCAAAAGTGGTATCACTTCATCACAACCTTGACAAAGATTACACACAGAAAACACCTTTCAAACAAAAAGGCTGAACCAAATCTGAAAGATTACTTTTGTGTGTACATGTTAACGTGACTAAAGCTAAAATGATTTACTCACAAGAATATACAACGGACAAAACGACACTGAACACCGTTGTCCCTGAAAAAAAATTCCTAGCAAGGAGAATCAAGTACACAAACTGAATTCACCCTTAAGTACTCGAAGGGGAAAACTCACAAAGGACACATCATTGATACAGTATATATTTACATACACGAAAAATACAATTTTAGAGATGAGATCTTTATTACAAAAAATATTCTGTTCCTCATGCTAATATTCTTAGGTTTTTGGTTTATCCCAAAAAATGTATTGATCAAACACTGAAGAAATGTATCCTGACATAGATGTTGACATCACTGGAGACAGTTTCCTTTGCTTACAGGGAAACAACTTAAGGCAGCAGAGTGTATTGACCCCTTTGAGAGAAAGGACTTTGCAGAACACTTGAGGGGATGGGCTTCCAGAGGTATAGAACGGGCAACGAAAGCCATTGTTGGTAACAATCTCTTCAATGATCAAATACTCCAAAATTGCATAAGAGACAAGTCTAAAGTAGATGGCTCAGTGGCAGGTTGAAAATAAGCTTGTCAAAACAAAAACCATGCATCTTGAATTGTCATAATAATCATCTAAATAAGTATACGGTGAGAAAACAACCATAAAGGGATGTTTATCTCCACACATTTACTTGACCCTGACTCTAGATGACCCTATTTATACAACTAAAGAAAAAGGGCTGGCTTTTTATTCCACATCTTCCTAAGAGCAGAACACTGGTGCAAAAGTCTTTATTGAAGAGTGACATGATGTATCCGCCTAGGTTCAAATTTGAGCTAAAAATAAAATAACAGTTAGCTTGCAAACATAAAATATAGCATCAAGACTGAATAGGAAACACAAACAATGGAAGATTATTTAGTGACCAACCAAGGCACTGAATGGGTCTCAATTTCTGCAACGTGTGCGATTATAGCTGAGCGCTGTGTGGATCCAGAAAGGGACTCACTGGGTTTGTGGCAAACTGGGTTTGTGTGGGGGAGGGTGCCTAGTCAAATGCCATCTCCTGACTCTTTCGTACACAGCGAGCCACCTTCCTCTTGAACTCTCCGCAAGGATCCTCTCTCCATTCTTTCTGCAGGGCACAACACAACTGTACATCAAAACCCTGGTCTTAACAATCACTACAATCAACTAAATGGTGGAGTATCCCTCACTACTATCAAAAGTCAAGACAAATCATATGAGCAGTGAAAACAAACCAGCACCATCATTTCAGCTTTTTCTAACTGAATGGAATGCATATTTCCCCTGTCTGCGAGGATGTATATTTGAATGTTTGGGACTTAACGGCTGCATCTACGTTGGCGGGTGAGTCGCCGTTCGGGTCGGCCAGCATGGAGATGACACTGATCATGATGGTCTCTACGGTGTGGATGGGCAGCCAGCGCTCCTCCGGCTTCTCATAGCCAAACTTGTCCTCACCGGGCTCATGCAGAATGGAGATACACACGTCACCATTCTTTGCCACTGAGAGAGAGGAGAGGGGGAGGACAGGAATCATAACCTGTGCTGACCAGCTGACTAACACAGATCTTTAGATAGCTGTATAGCACATGAAAACGGGTGCTGTATGTGGAAGATTAGGGTTGCAGTAGGTATCTCAGATAGGGGGAGTGAGGCTTACGGGTTTTATAAATAAGCATCAACCAGTGGTCTTGCACTGGGTATACAGAGGGACAGTTTACAGAGGAGTACAGAGTGCAGTGATGTGTCCAAACACCATTGCCTGCCAATCTATAAATTATGTCTCCACAATCTAGCATGGGTAGGATGGTCATCTGAATCTGGGTTAGTTTGGCAGCTGGGGTGAAAGAGGAGCGAGCACAGAAAGGGATAGAAGCGATTCATTGATGGCCTATGTTCCACAAGGAATACAATGGCCTTAGTAAGAATAGCACATGAAACCACTTACCATTGGGATGCCATATTTCTGTGATGAACTTCATCTTCGGAGGCCTATGAGGGTAGTCATGGGGAAAGGTCAGGTAGGCTTTAAAGAAACCACCCTCGCTGTAAAGAGAAAATGTGTCAAATCAGATAGATGGTAGCTAAGTAGGCAATGACTTTGCCAAACACAAACATACCAGGTTAGTAAAACATACTCACAATAATGTATCTTGAGGGCCAATAACGACCACCTCCCACTGATGGATGTCATCATCGTCTATGAGACCGGCAGAAAATCCCTCCACCGGGTTCTTGTTGAGCTCTAAAAGGGGTAAACAAGCACGCTGACGTTACCCAATACCCCACCCTTGAAAATGTGCTTTACTTGTAGCTATGTGTGTTGTCACATGTTGTCAAGCTTTTCTCAAACGTATGTCTGGAATTCAAGTAACTAGCTAGCGGACCAGTTAAATTGGAAATGTATTTAGTTTCAGACAGGTGGCTATGAAGTGACGTAACTGGTACACTACTCCACAAGCCTTAGCAAGCTAGCAACTAACGCGTTAACGTTACCACCAGTGTTGTGTTTTGCTAGTTAGCTAACTAGCCAGCCAACTAGCAAGCAAAGAAGTGGTATGTCACGTTAGCTAGCTAAATATTCATCAGCTGTGAATTTGCATTGCGTAGCTACTAGCCGTAACTAGCTAGCTAGGTTGACATATTCAATACAAGTAAAAACGAACATAATTAGATTACAAGTGGTTAGCCACTAACATTAGCTAGCCAAGTTACCGGTAACTACCACGCTATTTACCCTTAAAGTTAGTGTAGCGAGCTATTTTACCTGCCAGTTGTTTTCGAAGCAGCAGTGATGATTGATCAGTCATTTTATGTGGATTAGTTTAACTAACTATATAAACAACGAACGACCTGACCTGACCTGCCTCTAACATAAAATATAACACAAAGAATTAAAGAGATACCTAGCTACAGTAGCCTGCTTCCGATGTTAGAATAAGGCCTATTCGGTTGATCGTTTCACACAGGGATGCACAGCTTGTTACACGGCTAGGCTACCAAAAGCCCTAAACAAACAACGCATGCGCCTTGCGCCTATTCTTCTTCCTCTTTGAGGTTTATTGGCAGACTACACTCATAAGGTGTATTGCCGCCACCTACTGTACGGGGTAGTAAAAACTACCCCAAAGACAAAATATGTTTTGGATGAACAAATTCATACTAATTACACTCATAAGTAGCCTGCTTCCGATGTTAGAAAAAGGCCTATTCGGTTGATCGTTTCACACAGGGATGCACAGCTTGTTACACGACTAGGCTACCAAAAGCCCTAAACAAACACCGCATGCGCCTTGCGCGTATTCTTCTTCTTCTTTGAGGTTTATTGGCAGACTACACTCATAAGGTGTATTGCCGCTACCTACTGTACGGGGTAGTAAAAAATACCCCAAAAACAAAATATGTTATAGATGAACAAATTCATACCAAATGTACCCTACTACGCTGAATTTCAAACAAAAAACTGTACTCCTTCAGCAGTGGCGACCCGTCATTTTGAGCCCCACATTTTGAGCTACAAAAAAAATATTTATATTCTAGCTCGCTCATTAATGTCTTAATCGAAATTACAGATTGCCTCTTTATTATCGACTTGTCGTCCCCTTATACCATAGTTTGTGCATCTCAATTGTCATTAGAAACCACATTTGTTTAAGCAAGTCAGCCATGTTTTTTTTTAAAGGCAGTAAATGAGGCTGAATAAACTGTTTCGCTCCCAGACAAGGCTACGCTGATAGCCAGGTGTAGCAGTGGTAAGATGTTGGGACTGCTGTTGGGACAGCTTTATGTAGGCCCTAACAGTTTGTGGGCACAGTTTGAGTGCAATTAATGTATTGTTTTGTGTTGTGTAGTGACTTTGCTGGCATGCATCCCACTCTTTTTTTTTTGTTGGACCCACCAAGATTTACATGCTAAAATCGCCACTGTCCTTCAGTAGGATTTAAATGTCTATTCAGATCCCTACACAGGCTCAGGAACCTGGGAGTGGGGGAAACCCCTTCACTCAGTACTCCCTGTAACATTTCTGCTGTAAAAAAAAAAAAAGGTCCCGAAATCTATTTGCCGCCTTCACAATGATGTCTAGCTTTGATTTTTTATTAGTTTGGCTAGTGCAATTTATCACTTGTGCTATAAATGCAACAAAGTCCACCTTCTTCACTGTTAGTGTGTTGGGATCCTTCTCCTGCATGGCATTCACTGCAGATGTGGGACATCCACTACCATCTCATCTCTACCTTACTCACTCCTTCAGCTATTTTCACTGCCTCTACATAGAAGACCTGCTGGATAGCCCTGATCCTAGCTATTGCGACCTTCATCCTTATAGGGCACACCGGGAACTCGGGAACGTGATTTCCATCACAATTACAGAAACATGTGTTGGGATCTATTTTCTTATAATTAGATGTTATGCCTAGCTTAAAAATAATACATTAATGATTAAACATAATAGGTTTGTGCTGTACTGATATAGATTGTTTAACATAACAAGCTGTGACTAATGTGAGGAACCATTAGGGGGGAGGCTGAGATAGACTTGTGACACACACACACACACTGCCTCTTTGTTAAACCGCTCAAGGACATGTGTACTGCAACAATGAAGAAGAGGAAACTATGTCTGAGGGTTGCTGACTCTCGAGACAAGTTGCAAAAAACAACTAATGCCCGGCAACAGTGAAGCGCCAAGGGGCTGGGACCAGCCTGTGTGCCAACAATAGGCTGAGTAAGTTTAAACCACGCTCAGCTTCTACTCTGACAGGCCCGCTTTGAACGGGAACTATCTCTGTCAGAGTATTAAAATAATAACTTTGGGTTGGGACAGTTAGTTCTTTGTTTTGCCCTGCGAGGTGTTACAGTGAACCCGTATATATGAAGATTGCATTTACCATTTATTCGCTTGACTAATTATATTAATAAAAAAGCTGAGAATATAGACAGTGACTTAGTGTTAAATTCTGTTCTGATACCAGATTTGAATTACGCAACTTAACAATTGGTGACCCCAACGTGATCTGGTAGAAGGACTTCGCTGGAACTTGTCCGGCCGATTGGCCATTGCTGTCGTCGGACGGTGTGCCTCACAAATCCTGACCGGTCAAACAAAAAGGTAAGCAGACACCTATTGTGGATAACTAAAGTTCTGCATATTGGCATTATCCAAATTCATTTTGTGAGACACCTGTTTGATGTAAGTTACCAAATTGCATAATTGATAAAGTTACAAATGTATTTAACAAATTAGTTAAATGTATGAAGCGTGTGCTGTGGTAAATGCAATTTTAAAAAAACGATCGGTCACAAATGACATAATAAATGAATGAAATGTATTAGGTGTTGATCATCAGTTACAGTGGGGGAAAAAAAGTATTTAGTCAGCCACCAATTGTGCAAGTTCTCCCACTTAAAAAGATGAGAGAGGCCTGTAATTTTCATCATAGGTACACGTCAACTATGACAGACAAAATGAGAAAAAAAATCCAGAAAATCACATTGTAGGATTTTTTATGAATTTATTTGCAAATTATGGTGGAAAATAAGTATTTGGTCAATAACAAAAGTTTCTCAATACTTTGTTATATACCCTTTGTTGGCAATGACACAGGTCAAATGTTTTCTGTAAGTCTTCACAAGGTTTTCACACACTGTTGCTGGTATTTTGGCCCATTCCTCCATGCAGATCTCCTCTAGAGCAGTGATGTTTTGGGGCTGTCGCTGGGCAACACAGACTTTCAACTCCCTCCAAAGATTTTCTATGGGGTTGAGATCTGGAGACTGGCTAGGCCTCTCCAGGACCTTGAAATGCTTCTTACGAAGTCACTCCTTCATTGCCCGGGCGGTGTGTTTGGGATCATTGTCATGCTGAAAGACCCAGCCACGTTTCATCTTCAATGCCCTTGCTGATGGAAGGAGGTTTTCACTCAAAATCTCACGATACATGGCCCCATTCATTCTTTCCTTTACACGGATCAGTCGTCCTGGTCCCTTTGCAGAAAAACAGCCCCAAAGCATGATATTTCCACCCCCATGCTTCACAGTAGGTATGGTGTTCTTTGGATGCAACTCAGCATTCTTTGTCCTCCAAACACGACGAGTTGAGTTTTTACCAAAAAGTTATATTTTGGTTTCATCTGACCATATGACATTATCCCAATCCTCTTCTGGATCATCCAAATGCACTATAGCAAACTCCAGAAGGGCCTGGACATGTACTGGCTTAAGCAGGGGGACACGTCTCGCACTGCAGGATTTGAGTCCCTGGCGGCGTAGTGTGTTACTGATGGTAGGCGTTTGTTACTTTGGTCCCAGCTCTCTGCAGGTCATTCACTAGGTCCCCCCGTGTGGTTCTGGGATTTTTGCTCACCGTTCTTGTGATCATTTTGACCCCACGGGGTGAGATCTTTCGTGGAGCCCCAGATCGAGGGAGATTATCAGTGGTCTTGTATGTCTTCCATTTCCTAATAATTGCTCCCACAGTTGATTTCTTCAAACCAAGCTGCTTACCTATTGCAGATTCAGTCTTCCCAGCCTGGTGCAGGTCTACAATTTTGTTTCTGGTGTCCTTTGACAGCTCTTTGGTCTTGGCCATAGTGGAGTTTGGAGTGTGACTGTTTGAGGTTGTGGACAGGTGTCTTTTATACTGATAACAAGTTCAAACAGGTGCCATTAATACAGGTAACGAGTGGAGGACAGAGGAGCCTCTTAAAGAAGAAGGTACAGGTCTGTGAGAGCCAGAAATCTTGCTTGTTTGTAGGTGACCAAATACTTATTTTCCACCATAATTTGCAAATAAATTCATTACAAATCCTACAATGTGATTTTCTGGATTTTTTTTCCTCAATTTGTCTGTCATAGTTGACGTGTACCTATGATGAAAATTACAGGCCTCTCTCATCTTTTTAAGTGGGAGAACTTGCACAATTGGTGGCTGACTAAATGCTTTTTTTCCCCACTGTATGTATGCGACTAGACAATATACTTAACCAGAGTGTGTGTGTGAGTAAACGGAGGTATAACAGCGAATGTAATGTACTAGATACGGGGTATCAAGTTCGATTGTGGTTAATAAGTCTGGGACTATTAACAAGACTGAATGAAGTTTGGGAGGCCAACCCAATCGTGTGAATGAAGTACATTAGATATTAGACAGCGCACTAATATCGGTTTGAATGATTCACGGATAAATAAGTACAGGCAAGGTCCCGTAGTTGTACGGGCTAGGTTCTGTTCTTTCCAAGGCAAGGTCCGGTAATTGTGAACATATTACTGGCTAGGTTCTAAGGCAAGGTCCGGTAATTGTGGACATATTACTGGCTAGGTTCTAAGGCAAGGTCCGGTAATTGTGAACATATTACTGGCTAGGTCCTAGGTTATACTGAGGAGGTTTACTGAGTGTATGTAGTACATTTGATATTAGTCAGAGATCTAATATCGGTTTGATTGACCTGCGGGTAAATAAAAGGTCGGGGACCTGAGTTATATCATTCAATTCAGCGCTAAGGAAATAGATCACTAGGAGTAATAAATAAACTTGGATAGTTAGATCACGGTAGATTAAAATTAAATATGACCAACCAGGAGACCGAGAGGGTGCTGAAAGCATTGAAGTCAGCACTAGAAATTAATGGGGGTAAAGACGGTAAGGAGTGGAAGAGAAGGGGGGAGAAATTATATAAGAAATGGATAAAAGACGGTAGTATTAATTCACCCAATGGACTCCCGGTTGACGGGGAGCCCGGCAGAATATTGGATATGTTAAAATGAAAAACAGACAAAACCTGTTCTGAGTGGAAACAGGAGGGAGAACCGTGTAGGGGTAAATTTAAAGAAGCAATAGAGAAGGCTAGATTGAAGGAGCGCATAGGCCTGTCCATGTTGGAGAAACTGAAGAAAATGTGTAGAGAGAAACGCACAGAGAAACCCCGATTGTACCCGGCCCTTCCAGTCATGGCACCAGTACTGGATCTCACAGCCACCGTCAATTACCACAAGCGACCAGACGATGACAGAAAAGGAGAAGCATGGTGTCGGGTCAGTGAAGGGAGAAGAGAGGAGGTACAGGTATTGCTAGAAGCAGCCAGGGAGTTGAATAGAGGAGTGGCAAGCCTAAGCAAACTTGACAGTATGTGTCTTGAAGATGGAAGTGAAAATGGAAGCATTAGAGGTGGCTCGTGGACTACGACCAGTCTAGCCACCCAGAACCGTAGGCAAGAAGAGGAAGTCGGAAAACAGAGGGCAATAGGGGAACTAGAAGATAAACTGAAGGATGGGGAAGAGCAGATACAGATACTACAGAAGGCTATGAAGGAACTGTATGAAGCAAAAGAGAAGAGACCTCGGGAACCAGAGACAAGAGGTAAATATATAGACTTGGGAGGAAGCTGCTCGAATGCCAGTGAAGCAGAAGAAGAGGGGGAAGCGAGTGGAAGAGACAATCAAGGAGGGGAGAGAGAGCACAAGGTCCTGTTTGGGCTGTTTGATGGGGAAATATGGGATGATGCCCCTGCACATCGAACCAGAAGCAAAATCTCCTCAGGAGCAAAAATTATGCCACTAAGGGAGACACCCGGGGGTACGACGGTTTACAAGCCCTGGGCCCATAGGGACCTTCAGACCTTGATGGACAGCCTCCCACTGCCTGAAGAATCCGGATGTCGTTGGGTGAAAGCTTTTGAAAGCATAACCGCAGCTGATGAGCTCACCATAGGAGATATGACAGCTACAGTGGGGAAAAAAAGTATTTAGTCAGCCACCAATTGTGCAAGTTCTCCCACTTAAAAAGATGAGAGAGGCCTGTAATTTTCATCATAGGTACACGTCAACTATGACAGACAAAATGAGAAAAAAAATCCAGAAAATCACATTGTAGGATTTTTAATGAATTTATTTGCAAATTATAAAATAATATAATAAATAATAAACAAATTATGGTGGAAAATAAGTATTTGGTCAATAACAAAGTTTCTCAATACTTTGTTATATACCCTTTGTTGGCAATGACACAGGTCAAATGTTTTCTGTAAGTCTTCACAAGGTTTTCACACACTGTTGCTGGTATTTTGGCCCATTCCTCCATGCAGATCTCCTCTAGAGCAGTGATGTTTTGGGGCTGTCGCTGGGCAACACAGACTTTCAACTCCCTCCAAAGATTTTCTATGGGGTTGAGATCTGGAGACTGGCTAGGCCACTCCAGGACCTTGAAATGCTTCTTACGAAGCCACTCCTTCGTTGCCCGGGCGGTGTGTTTGGGATCATTGTCATGCTGAAAGACCCAGCCACGTTTCATCTTCAATGCCCTTGCTGATGGAAGGAGGTTTTCACTCAAAATCTCACGATACATGGCCCCATTCATTCTTTCCTTTACAAGGATCAGTCGTCCTGGTCCCTTTGCAGAAAAACAGCCCCAAAGCATGATGTTTCCACCCCCATGCTTCACAGTAGGTATGGTGTTCTTTGGATGCAACTCAGCATTCTTTGTCCTCCAAACACGACGAGTTGAGTTTTTACCAAAAAAGTTCTATTTTGGTTTCATCTGACCATATGACATTCTCCCAATCCTCTTCTGGATCATCCAAATGCACTCTAGCAAACTTCAGACGGGCCTGGACATGTACTGGCTTAAGCAGGGGGACACGTCTGTAACTGCAGGATTTGAGTCCCTGGCGGCGTAGTGTGTTACTGATGGTAGGCTTTGTTACTTTGGTCCCAGCTCTCTGCAGGTCATTCACTAGGTCCCCCGTGTGGTTCTGGGATTTTTGCTCACCGTTCTTGTGATCATTTTGACCCCACGGGGTGAGATCTTGCGTGGAGCCCCAGATCGAGGGAGATTATCAGGGGTCTTGTATGTCTTCCATTTCCTAATAATTGCTCCCACAGTTGATTTCTTCAAACCAAGCTGCTTACCTATTGCAGATTCAGTCTTCCCAGCCTGGTGCAGGTCTGCAATTTTGTTTCTGGTGTCCTTTGACAGCTCTTTGGTCTTGGCCATAGTGGAGTTTGGAGTGTGACTGTTTGAGGTTGTGGACAGGTGTCTTTTATACTGATATCAACTTCAAACAGGTGCCATTAATACAGGTAACGAGTGGAGGACAGAGGAGCCTCTTAAAGAAGAAGTTACAGGTCTGTGAGAGCCAGAAATCTTGCTTGTTTGTAGGTGACCAAATACTTATTTTCCACCATAATTTGCAAATCAATTCATAAAAAATCCTACAATGTGATTTTGGGATTTTTTTTTCTCAATTTGTCTGTCATAGTTGACGTGTACCTATGATGAAAATTACAGGCCTCTCTCATCTTTTTAAGTGGGAGAACTTGCACAATTGGTGGCTGACTAAATACTTTTTTTCTCCACTGTATAATGAACAGATGTATGGGAGACCAGGAGACGAGAGAACTCATGAGAGCAGCGGGTATGCAGGGGAGAATCCCTGCCAGTACATCGTTTGATCCCTTGAGGAATGACTTATGGGGAGCTATACGGCAGAAGTATCCCACCCAACCGAAACCTCAGCTGATGAAGACACTGAGCCTGGGTGATGATGAGAGTGTGCCCGTATACATGAAAAAAGCTAGAGGTCTGTGGAGACAAGGGAGATACTGGGAAGTGGAGAATGGTCCAGGATTTCAGACCAATCAATGAAGTTACTGTTCCCGACGTGAGACCTGTCCCTGACCCGTTTCTGGCTCTGCAAAACATCTCACCGACCTAGGACTGGTTTTCAGTGATAGATTTGGCAAATGCATTATTTTGCATCCCTCTCCATGCTGACTCACAACAACTGTTTGCATTTACTTATGAGGGTCAACAGTTCACATACTCTAGACTTCCACAAGGGTATCGTGACTCACCGGGAATCTTCAATTCCATCCTGAAGGAGCATCTGGAAGAGCTAACCCTACCAGAGGGAGTGACCCTGCTGCAATATGTGGATGATCTTTTGCTGGCTGCTCCAACGGCGGAATCCTGTCTACAAGCTACTAAAGCACTGTTGAACCATGTTGCTGCTAAGGGGTACAAGGTCAAGAGGGAGAAAGTCCAGTGCTGCAGAAGAACAGTGCAGTTTCTTGGCAGGGTTTTGTCAGGAAAAAGCCAAGCTGTGTCAACAGCACAGAGAACATCCATATTGGAACATCCAAAGCCAACCACTGTCCAACATCTATTGTCCTTCCTTGGACTCACGGGATACAGTAGGACACATGTCCCAGAATACTGTATCAAGGTTGAGCCTTTGAGGGAGATCCTTAGAGAAGCTGGTAACAGGAACCTTACCGCTGTTTTGAAATGGACCACTGAGGCGGAAGACGCTTTCATTCAACTAAAACAAACACTGGCTCAAGCAGAAGCACTCTCACTACCAGACTATACGGTTCCATTTCGTTTGGATGTTTCTGAGAAGGATGGGGATGTGCATTCCATCCTTTATCAGAAACAAAAGGGGGATAGAAGGGTCCTGCACTACTACAGCTCCAAATTGGACAACATTGAAATAGGACAAACAGACTGTGCAAGGCATATGGCCGCGTTGGCAAAAGCAATTGGAAAAACAGCGCACATTGTAATGAGACACCCATTAGAAATCAACACGGACCATGGGGTAACCGCATTCATTGGCTCCAAACTTTTTACACTATCCAGCAAAAGAAAGTCAAACATCACCAAAGTAATCACGGCAAAACACATCACGTATGTGACAGAGGTAACCAACATGACGGATGGAATGGGTGAAGGAGAACCACACGTTTGTGAAGACAGAGCAGCAAAGCAGATCAAGGTTCAGATGGACCTTGAGAATACACCCCTAGAGGGGACGAAGGAAACCTTTTTCACAGATGGGTGCTGCTACAGGTCAAAGGACCCAAAAGAAGGAAACATCGCAGCATATGCAGTGGTACGACAGAACGGAGCAGGACAGCATGAAATAATGGAAGCAAGAAAACTGGAACCATCAGAAGCCTCTGCCCAGCTTGCCGAGTTAAGAGCGCTCAGGAGAGCATTGGAACTTAGCCAGGGGAAAGATGTCAACATATACACCGACTCTGCATACGCCCATGGGATTGCACACATACAGTGAGGGAAAAAAGTATTTGATCCCCTGCTGATTTTGTACGTTTGCCCACTGACAAAGAAATGATCACTCTATAATTTTAATGGTAGGTTTATTTGAACAGTGAGAGACAGAATAACAACAAAACAATCCAGAAAAACGTATGTCAAAAATGTTATAAATTGATTTGCATTTTAATGAGGGATATAAGTATTTCACCCCCTCTCAATCAGAAAGATTTCTGGATCCCAGGTGTCTTTTATACAGGTAACGAGCTGAGATTAGGAGCACACTCTTAAAGGGAGTGCTCCTAATCTCAGCTTGTTACCTGTATAAAAGACACCTGTCCACAGAAGCAATCAATCAATCAGATTCCAAACTCTCCACCATGGCCAAGACCAAAGAGCTCTCCAAGGATGTCAGGGACAAGATTGTAGACCTACAGAAGGCTGGAATGGGCTACAAGACCATCACCAAGCAGCTTGGTGAGAAGGTGACAACAGTTGGTGCGATTATTTGCATATGGAAGAAACACAAAATAACTGTCAATCTCCTTCGGCCTGGGGCTCCATGCAAGATCTCACCTCGTGGAGTTGCAATGATCATGAGAACGGTGAGGAATCAGCCCAGAACTACACGGGAGGATCTTGTCAATGATCTCAAGGCAGCTGGGACCATAGTCACCAAGAAAACAATTGGTAACACTATGCTGTGAAGGACTGAAATCCTGCAGCGCCCGCAAGGTCCCCCTGCTCAAGAAAGCACATATACAGGCCCGTCTGAAGTTTGCCAATGAACATCTGAATGATTCAGAGGAGAACTGGGTGAAAGTGTTGTGGTCAGATGCGACCAAAATGGAGCTCTTTGGCATCAACTCAACTCGCCGTCTTTGGAGGAGGAGGAATGCTGCCTATGACCCCAAGAACACCATCCCCACCGTCAAACATGGAGGTGGAAACATTATGCTTTGGGGGTGTTTTTCTGCTAAGGGGACAGGACAACTTCACTGCATCAAAGGGACGATGGACGGGGCCATGTACCGTCAAATCTTGGGTGAGAACCTCCTTCCCTCAGCCAGGGCATTGAAAATGGGTCGTGGATGGGTATTCCAGCATGACAATGACCCAAAACACACAGCCAAGGCAACAAAGGAGTGGCTCAAAAAGAAGCACATTAAGGTCCTGGAGTGGCTTAGCCTGTCTCCAGACCTTAATCCCATAGAAAATCTGTGGAGGGAGCTGAAGGTTCGAGTTGCCAAACGTCAGCCTCGAAAACCTAATGACTTGGAGAAGATCTGCAAAGAGGAGTGGGACAAAATCCCTCCTGAGATGTGTGCAAACCTGGTGGCCAACTACAAGAAACGTCTGACCTCTGTGATTGCCAACAAGGGTTTTGCCACCAAGTACTAAGTCATGTTTTGCAGAGGGATCAAATACTTATTTCCCTCATTAAAATGCAAATCAATTTATAACATTTTTGACATGCGTTTTTCTGGATTTTTTTGTTGTTATTCTGTCTCTCACTGTTCAAATAAACCTACCATTAAAATTATAGACTTATCATTTCTTTGTCAGTGGGCAAACATATAAAATCAGCAGGGGATCAAATACTTTCTTCCCTCACTGTAGATGGCCCTCAATGGATGAGAAGGGGGTACCTAACAAGTTCTAACGAACCCATAAAACACAAGCAGGAAGTGCAACAACTGATTGATGCAATCAAGTTGCCAAGAAGAGTGGCAATCATGAAATGCAAGGAACATAGCAAAGAAACCACCAAAGTAACGGAGGGAAATGATAAGGCGGACCAAGCGGCAAAAGAAGCAGGAGGATATACTGCTCAACAGATGGTGCTACGGGCCAGGGGGACACAGGAAGAACTGACGGCAGACACAGTAAGGCAACTCCAAGAGGCAGCAGACGTCTATGAACATACCGTCTGGAACAGACATGGAGCTAGGAGAGATCATCAAGGCATCTGGAGGTCACACATTGGAAAGACTGTGGCACCCATCAAGCTGCTCAGATCACTGATACGGGAAGAACACAACAAGGCACATGGAGGATGGAGAAGTGTAGCAAAAATGATAGAACTGGCCTGGTGGCATCCACACATGTTAGACATGGCTAGGGAAGTCTCAGAAAGCTGCGAGGTGTGTAAAAGTTACAACAACAAGGTTTCACTGGGAGCTGTCATTGGCAGCTTTCCAGTACCGGATGCACCATTTCAAGATATCTGCATAGACTTCACAGACATGGGACAGGATAACCGAGTGGAAGGCAAAAGGTACCTACTGGTAATGGTGGACAGATTCACCAGATGGGTGGAAGCCATCCCTACAGCAAGAGAAGCTGCTCAAGCAGTAATAAAATGGCTGAGAAGAGAACTCATACCGAGGTTTGGGGTTCCTAGAATGATCCGTTCCGACAATGGGTCCCATTTCAAGAATGAGCATCTGAGAGAGGTAGAACAGGCACTGGGAATAACGTATAAGTATGGGTCAGTGTATCATCCCCAGTCACAAGGGTTAACGGAAAGAGCTAACCAAACGATCAAACGGAAAATGGCTAAGATAATGGCAGGGACAAAATTAAAGTGGATAGATGCGTTGCCGTTAGCGCTAATGTCCATGAGGAACTCACCAGGGTCAGACACATCTTACTCCCCACGAGCTATTGACAGGACGCAGAATGCCAGGGCCGCCAGCAGATAATCTAAGTATGCCTAGGCTAGACATTGCTAAAATCAGATACACAGACTACATGCAGGCGCTAACCTCTCTTGTTGAAAGACTGTCCAAACAGGTGGTGGAGGTTCGCACTCCTGCTGTCGAGACCACAGACTAGAACAGAGACATCCAGGTGGGGGATTGGGAATACCTTGAGAATCAAGGTACACTCCAGGAAGTGGACGGAACCCAGGTGGGAGGGACCATACCAGGTGAAAGAGGTATCGAGTCACTCTTTTAGGGTGGACTCTAAGAAAAAAGACACGTGGTATCACAGAACCCACTGCGCAAAAGACTCTACACCCAATAGAACGATAGACCAAGTTAGTCAGATATAGCAGGATCTCAAGGTTAGAAATGCATATAGCCTGTGCTATAGGGGTAATCCTGGTTATTGTTGGTCAGGGGAAAGGAGCACCAGCTGACCCTCAGCCCCTAGTAATACAGTTGACAGAGGGTGACTCAAGCGTTGTAATCTTGAAGGCATGTGAAATTTGGACTCAGAAGGGAAGAAATCTGTGGGAGGGTGAAGAATAGGCCAGGATGTTGGAGTTTGGTTCCTGTGTATAGAAAGGTACCAGTGTATTTGTGTAATGGGAAATGGTGCCCCTATTGGGACTACATGATAACTAACATAGGGGAACTGTGGGAGTGGCGAAGAGGTTATCCTTACAGTATAGGGGATGTTTCAAAGGTGGACAGAATGTCTCTTTTGTGGGGTAGGCCTGGGAATTCAATGTAACCATGTAAAGGTGATGAAATCCTACTAACCATACAGAATGTTAAACTCTCTGATGCAGGTATCTATACTCTGGGATTGGAGAGGAATGGGGCCGATTCGATGGGTGTGTTCACCATTAAGGTATTGCCAAAACCACCACCAGCCCCAACCGGACAGGGACAGGTCCGGTCGAACCTCTCAACCACTCCAGGCCCAGCTCGGACTCCATCTGCAAAGGTATTAAACCCCGTCCAGGTAATTAATGTTAGGGATTTACGGACAGCGATCAATTGGATACTGAGACGGGATATGATGGGAGGGAGAACTTGTGGTTGGCATATATGAGATATACTGCTAGGACACTGGGTAAAAAGGACTGTGTGATCTGTGGACATGCTAGGCCTATTTTGGCTACTCATCCGTTTGCCCTGAGGGAAGGTGAAGGGTGGATGTGCATTGTTATGGCATTTTACCATGGTAACTCAAATTCGACTCTGTGCATGGCACTGGGTGTTGTGTTCCCAGAAGTGCTGCCACAAAAAGCACCATGGGGGGGTTAAAGCATATGGAGGGAATTATAGCTGTATAACTGGGATGGGTAACGGGAAAAACTATGGGAGCCTGCCACAAACCGATTGTTGGAGCAACATCACTATTAATGCTACCTGGCCGGTTACAGGGTTTAACCAGACTAGAGGGGTCGCAGATGTATGGTGGATGTGTGGTCCTAATCGAATGTTAACCCCTATTCTGAAAGGACACTGGCAGGGTACCTGCGCTCTTGTTAGCCTGATAATACCAATAACCATTATTGATGTTACTGCTAACCAACTTTTAGGTGGAACGGATCAGGATGAGCAGGCCCAGGGTCATGCTTTTAGGAGAACGAGGCGCAGTGCACCATGGGTAGGGGATGAGATGGATATCCATACCAATCTGCTGGGGGTACCAGTAGGGATACCACAGGAGTTTCGGGCTCTAAACAGGAATGATGGCCTATGGCATTTAATTCCCATTATTGGTCCGGCAATAGATGCTGCAAAACAAAGATCATGGATTAATTATGTATACTATAACCAACAGAGGTTTGTTAACTATACACGCACTGCCCTTACAGGCATGGCTGAACAGCTTGAGGCTACCACTAGAACTGCTAAACAAAATAGATTGGCATTGGACATGATGTTGGCTAGCAATGGAGGGGTATGTAAAATGTTTGGAGAACAATGCTGCACGTTTATCCCTAACAATACCAGTCCTGACGGAAGTATCTCTAAAGCCATAATTGGTTTAGATAAACTATCAGCTGAAATGAAGAGCATGGCTGGTTGGGTGAGTGGTTTGGTAAGTATGCTGCACTGGTGGTTACTGGATTTCTGACCCTAATCGTTATGTTTTTAATTTTGATGTGCTGTGCTGCCTGTATTATCCCTTGTCTGAGAAAGTCTGTTACAGATGTCGTGCACGCTGCTGGTATGATGCCCTTGCTGGAGGCACAAGAAGGAGATGCAGACACCGAGTCTAACTTTCGGAGGAAACTGGGGTTGACAAAAGATGAGCCTTGGTTTGCTATTGGTGAGGTGGTGGAGTGACACCCTAGTGGGTGTCTAAAGGGGGAATCAAAATTCCCTGTTTGTGTTTTTATGTTTTATAAATCCATTTTAACTATTGTGAATGTTTGTCTTTCCTTATGTGAAGGTTTGAAGTTCCTGGGTGGCTGGTAGCCAACCTAGTACAAGTTAGGTGTAGATGGAAGGACTGAAGGCCTTTTTATTATCATTATTGCCTATTAATAAAAGTGTGATTATTTTTGTTTGTATTGTATTTCAATGAGTGACACCCTAGTGGGTGTCAAAAGGGGGAATCCTAAATTTCCCTG